>NW_004567112.1:3342463-3374236 GCF_000260355.1 Condylura cristata | reverse complement strand
TGGCGACATCAGCCAGCCGGGGCCCAGCCCCTTCTGGGCGCTTGGCAGCCAGGACCAGCCCCCCGAGGGAGGGCCTCAGGAGACAGATGCCATCAAAGGGTGGAGCCCAGCAGGTCGGAGCCCCGAAATGAGAACATAAAAGTTTTCTAGTTTACTTATTAGTACAATATGTAATTGGACAGAAGGAGCGGGTTTCAAAAATTTGTCTTACCATAATGACTATAATTTTTTAAAGATTGAAAATGAATCTGACTAGAAAATACCATTAAACTACCAAGTTGCTTAAAATTTAAAGGGTAATTCACATATAATGCTTTTATTTAATAGCCCAATTTACAAAACGTCTAAAATTAATGCGGATCTTTTCAGGACAAAATCAGCCGTAACTGCACCAACTAATTTTTGCTCATTTGAACTGAATTATTAATAAGAGAGAAATATACCATATGTTCCCCAAAGAGCTGGATACATTTATTTCAAATAAAAGCACTGTGTTTGGTGGAATATAAGAGGTTTAAATGCTTTCAGAGAAATGGGTTACTTATATACAGATTTAATAGAGCATAAATCAGACAACGTAATTAAGGACGCAGATGCTTCCCAAGCCAGAGCTGGCAGCTTTCGCTTCTGAAGTTCCTTTATCACCTGCACGTCTTCCGCAGCCATCATTTGTCCTCACGGCGTACGACCAGAGAATCAATGATTTTGCAGTTTATACTACACTGAAGAGGAATTGTCTAGCAGCTTTACATTAACCGTGGGGCTGGCTCTGGGGTCCTCTACTTTTCCCTCTAAAATGCTTATTGGGGCCCTCCCTGGTGGCACAGCGGGTTAAGCACAGCACTGAGAAGCTAAAGCCTCTTCAGCCCGCCCGGGAGCTGACCCACAGGGCGCGGCAGACCTCTGCTGACCCACGCCGCTCCCCTCAGCTGTGTGCTTCATACATCTGCCTGTTCTGCTCCCCACTCTGTCTCTGGTGAAGCCTCTCACCGCCCCTGAGCCTCTGGCCTGTACCCCAGTTCTGTGAGCATGAATAAATACATCTTTAACCAAAGTACTTACTGAGCACCTACTCTGTGCCCGCAGTGGCTCCGGCTCTGAACCAGCTGGACCTGAGTCTGTCGCCAGTCTCGCTTCCTCCCCGCCCCACCTCCTCCCTTCCCTCTCCTTACTTGCCTTGTCTCTTCCTTGCCATTCCCACTTGTCTTGCAAATGCATGACGTGGGGGGTTCAGGTTCAGTGGGCTCACCCCCACCCACACATGGAGCAGCCAATGCTGTGCTCTGGGGGGAAAGGGCTTGCCCCTGTGGGGTGAGTGGGGCAGTCTTCACCCAGCCTGCGGCTGTCGGCCTGCCCCGGGTGAGAGAAGACCCGGCCGGCATCTGCTCTGGCTTTCGAGCACTGGGCTTGGTCGGAGGATGCCGCCGGTGCGGCCCGGCCAAGGAGCGACTGCCGCTGGACACAGAGCACCCTCAGCACGGGGGCGGGGTGGGTTGGGTGCCCAGGGGCCTTGCTGACCCTTAAAACACCTCCAGTTCTCAGCAGCTGCTAACACCGTTGGCTTTTGTCTTCCCGGTGTTGGGTTCAGCTCTCGAGTTGAACTGATCAGATGCGGCGCCTGGGAGCAGCTCTCTCCATGCCGAGAGGGTCGGGATGGGGACAGGGCTGTTTCTGTGGGCGCCGGGGAGAGCGCCCTTGGCGTCCAGCTGAAGCCACAGCTGCCTTTGGAGCCGACTGCTCCCCGGGGACTGTGTGTGGCGACATGGACAGACGCACTGGCCAGGCAGCCCTGCAGTGCGGCCCTTGGGGGCCCTCCAGGTGCCGGTCACTGCTGGAGTTCCCGTCTCTGCCCAGCGGCCCGTGAGCCGCGGGCAGCCCTGCGGGCCGGCCCATGGCTGGTCGATGGGCTGTTCCCAGTCCAGCACTGGCGGCCACCCTGGGGAGGGTGCGCAGAGGCCGGACTGAGCGCTGAGCTCGGGAAGGCTGAGGCTGCCGGCCGGGCCCTCCGGGCAGCCTCCGTGGGAGGCGGTGAGTGTTTCCTCGCAGGCTGGTGCCCGCACACGCTGGTAACTGCGGGCCCTGGAACTCTGGTGTGTCTCAACAGCCCAAGCAGCGGCCTCAAACCCCAAAGCACGTGCATGTTAAATCGTATCTCAGAGCGAGTTTTTGTTGTAATGGAAGCAGTTCCCCAACTAGCTGGCTTCAGATGGAAACAGCAGCTCTCTGCACAATGGTGAGGGGCACTTTAATTAATAGCCCCTCTTGGGTTTTAATGACGGTGGCTTTGGGATGGGCCATCTGATGACTACTTGAGCTATTGTGTTGGGGACGCAGGGACACGCAGACCTGCTTGAGTCAGCTTGTACACAATGGGCATCTCGGAGGTGCTGTGATTTGTGGGTTCGCTGAGCCGCACGCCTGTGCCTCATTTATGTGTCTCCGGGCAGGCGCCCACCCTGCGGGGCTGGGATAAACCGCGCCATTGTCTCTGATCACGGCGCCGGCAAGCTCGGGCCGCCAGTTGCAGCTGCCTCATCGCCTTCCTTTATGGACCGGGCTGCTTTGTGGCAGAGCGGCGAGCCCGGGCGGGAGGCAGGTCTTCACCCCGAGCCTGTAGGATAGGCTCGGGCCCTGACACGCCCTTGTCCTGGATTGGGGGGGGGGCTTTCACCCCACCTCCTCTACTGGAAGCAGCACTGACTGGCGGGACAGGGCGGCCGTCACCCCGGACCGTGTGCTGAGGGTGTGAGTGAGGGAGACCCTCGTGGAGCTGTCGGGGTAGGGGGGTGCCCAGAGTGTGCTCTAGGTGTGTCCGAGGGCCGTGGGTGTCCCCAGGGTGACCACCGTGTGGGGCCCATGTAAGCAGGCAGGGAGGAGGCGGCGCATTTACAGCTCCCAGCCCCTGCCCGCCTCTCTTGACTGTGCCCGCCTTGCGGTGGGCCTGGAGGTTGGGGCCCGGGTTCACTTTCTCCTGTAATGGAGGCACCCAGGCTTCCAGACAGGCTGCCCGTAAGGGGCCTGGTGTTCTGTGCGCAGGGGCCCAGGGAGGACGGCGCCCTCACCGCAGACCCCCATGAGAGGACCCCTAGACTGCCCAGGCCTTCACGTCCTGCTTGCTTCACGTCCACCCATGTGCCCCCCGCCTGGTCTCCTTGCTGTCTCGACGCCTGAAGCTGGCCCTTCACCCCTCTCACTGTACCGGGACGCCCTGACCCCCAGGCGATGCCCAGAGTGGGCCCTCTCCTGGGAGGGCACTGGACTTTTCGCATGGAGTCTTCTCCTGGGAGAGGAGACGTGGCTCACGTCCGGGCAAGCGCATCTGGGAAGGCAGAGAACCAGGCTTTGGTTTCTTGTCCCCTTCTTCCGGGAAGCGGGTGGGCCAGGGGTACCCCACCCCCCATCCCCCGCTGGGAGCTCGTCCTGGGAGAACGTTGGCTCATCCAGAGCAAGCAAGGGCCACAGACAGCGTCGGAGGAGCAGACACGTGGGTAGGCATGCCGGTGGGGGGCCGGGACACCCCGGCAGGACCAGATCTGAGTGGTCCCGGGGCCCAGGGTGCTGCCCGAGCACGTCCCCCTTTCCAGGCACTGACCTCCCAAGCTCACACGAGGGACCGAGGGGGATGGGTGCTTCTCACCCCCCTATTCCAGCCCCTGGACAGATCCATTGTTTAAATAATTAATTATAATCTAACTACCTGGAGCAGAAGAGGAAGCCTGGCTTCCCCTGGGGCAGGTCCTTTAACCTGTGAACTTTGATCCCGGACCAAAGGTCAGCCACCGGACCCTCATCCCGCAGTCACGATGCTTAATTACCCAATTAACGCGGGTTTTATAGCCAGGTGGTTGAAGGGGCTGTGGGGAGAGGGTGGGCGCGGGCCGCAGCCTTCGGTCATGGCCCCGTGGTTCTAAAACACGAATTAAATATCTGTCTCTTCTAAAAGTCAGTGCGTGATTTATTGGAAAATTGGTGGAAACAGCCCTTGGGGGGTTGTGCTCCAAATCTGGTTTAAAAGTGGCTGCTGGCTATGACTTTTTGATTCCCTCTATCCTATTGAATGTCATTAGCCCTCTTTCATGTAAAATAAATGTTTGAATCCAGCTCAGAGAGGCTTATTTATTCATTTCGTTCCTGTCACTGCACACTATCATTATTTCTCTGTTGACTCTCTTCTCTGCGAGAACAGCAAGGAAAGCCTTCCCTCCGAGGCACCTCGTTCGGATTCAGACGATGCGGCGCCCTCTCCTCGCCCCTCCCGGATGCCGTCGGTGCTGAATTTCAGGCCTGGTAAATCATGCGTAGCTCCGGGATAGAAGGACCCGGGTGTTATTTTATTTGTGATTTGCTGTTATTTAGTTATTGGGAAGAGGCCTTTTCCCCAAAAGGCGGCAGGGTGCCGGCAACGCAGAGGGCCTCTGGTCCATTTTACGAGTCGACAGGAAGGAGCCGCTGCCCGGGGTGTGTGCTTAGGAGTGGTGTCCGCTGGACAGCATCTTGTCCAAATCTGGGAGACGCGGAAGGCCTAGATGCTGGCTTCTCCTCGACTGCCTGGCCTCTGGCCTTTGGTTGCTTAGTGGAGGCACCAAAGAAGCCCTCTCATTTAGCAGTTTGCAGTAAGTACAGGAGAGTGGACCCAGTTAAGACCCAACCCAAGAGGATGTTCTGCAGGGAACAGCTAAGGGCGGAGTAGATGCCTACCGTGTGGCTGGCAGTGAGGTCTCTGGTGCTAGGGGCCATCAAGCTGATCTCACCAGGAGGAAACAGGCTCTGTTCGAAAACACAGCCCAGGCTCACACTCTATTCCTGCAGGCCAGGGCATTCATGGGGTGGGGGGCACGGTGGGGGGAACCCAAGGTGCCCCAGGAAGAGCACTGGTTGACCCCGCCATTTTGCATCCTTCCCTCAATGAATGATGCCCAGGCAGCCGGAACTCACTGGGCTGGGGATGGGCGCAACTTTGGAAGGTGGGGCATTTCCTTCAGCTTTCAAGGAAGATGTAATGCCGGCGATCTCAGGGCACAACGTACTGTTGGCCTCGGTGTGTGACAAGCCTCCTCGGAGGAGCCAGCAAAGGGGGCAGGCGCAGGGTCTCTGTGGGGGCCCAGGCGCTTTTGGGGCACGTTTGCAGAATGGGCTGGCATCCGCTCAGCTGCCCACGTGGACCTGGCCCAGGGACACAGCCTCCAACAAGGCCTGCTCCCCGCCTTCTCGGAATTCACGGCCCGTGTGAGAGGCAGATGGACAAACGGGCAACGGAAAAGACGAGAACAAGTTTCATCGCGGGGCCTTGTGAATCTACTCCGGGGTTTGGGGGACTGGGAGAGCCCTAGGATGTGGGGCATAAGAGATAAGGTTTTGCAGGAAGAGTAGGAGTTTGCTAGGCAAAGAAGGGGTGTAATGATTTCATTCTTCCCAGTTTAGGCAACAGATGCTATTACCATTCCTATTTTAAAATGGAAACAAGAACCTCCCCAGAACTTACCAGCCCCGGGCACCAAGCTGAGAAGTAAGAAAGCTGTGACTAGAATTCAGGGCACGAGAGGAGAAGGTCTACGTTTTCTTCACTCTTTGTCTCTCAGACAGGTTGAATCTGCAGTCTCTCAGACAGGTTGAATCTCTCAGACAGGTTTGTCTCTCAGACAGGTTGAATCTCTTTGTCTCTCAGACAGGTTGAATCTGCAGTCTCTGAGACAGGTTGAATCTCTCAGACAGGTTTGTCTCTCAGACAGGTTGAATCTCTTTGTCTCTCAGACAGGTTGAATCTGCAGTTTCAGTGTTCTTTTAGTGGAAAAGTCCCAATGTCTTGCATTTGGAATTTCAAAGAGGTGGTTGACTCTGAGAGACCCTGTGACATCCATACCCAGGGGGCCCTTTTGAGGCCGCCTGTAATCCCTCCAGAACAGGGTCTATGAACCGTGGGTGGTCCGGGCGGGACAGCTACAGGCCATTCCCCACCAGCTCAGGAAACTGGGCGTCAGATGGTGGCAAACAGGACCCGCAGGTTCGGAACAGAAGGTGTCAGAAAGCTCCCCCAGGTTATCCAACAGGAACCAGCACGTGACACTGCATAGCTGAGGTGGGCAGGTGCTTCTCCAACGCATCCTTGAAGTGCATAGCTCAGTCAAAGTAGCTCCAGTTTGCTACTGAGAATTACATTTTATATCTGCTGTCTGGAGAAGAATGAATCAAGAAAGGAAAGAGCGAGGGGCAGGAAAGCCAGCTGGGAGGACCTGAGCAACACAGGCGGAGCCCAGGCCTCACCCAGGAGTCTGTGGGGCCGGACCGTGGTCCTGGGCTTGGAAACACTGGGGCTTGCTGACGGCCTGGTTGGTGCTGTTGGGGGACAGAGGAGTGGTTTGGGGCAGGTTTTGGGCTTGGGTGGTGGGGTGACAGAGGCCATTGGCTGGAGAGCAAGTTGGGAGCGAGGGGTCGAGGGGTGTGGATGGGGGCGGGTCTCGGGGTGACGGCAGTGGAGGAGTCAGCTACCCCAGAGGGCTGGCAGCGGGCAGAGGGTACTGAGACTGGGGGACAGTCTCTCAGAGCCAGAGCCCCAGGGGACAATCGAAAGGATACTGTCGCGGCTTAAACAAAGATTCCACAAGCTCCCCGCGGTCCAGGGGTCCGGCCGCGGATGCTGCTCATGGCCATTGCGTCTTTTGCGCCAGGTCCGGTGAGAGATGCGGCGGCCGGCTCTCTCTCTGCCACCCTGAGTGCTTGACCAAACGCCAGGATGCCGCCTTGGCCCCCACGGGCTTCCTGGGCTTTGTGGGGCCCGGGTCACCATGTTAATGTTATTTAAATCTAGAGTTTGAATGGAACGTTATTAAACGCCTCCTCAGCCACACGGCACTTGTGATGGGCCCGGTGAATAGCAGATAAATTGCTATCGTGGCTCTCACACTACCACCGGGTTTGCTGAGGACAGTAATTATGTGGCTTACAGTGTTTGGAAATATTGCCTAAATCTCCGCCTCACATGTGGTTTGCGATGGAAAACAATTAGACAAAAGGTCCTTTTGGTCGGCTGCCTGGGCTTCAGATCGACTTGATGAATGGGCTTTCTCCTGGCCCCGGCGTTTGTGAGAAGTAAATTATATGTCATTTCACATCCAAAAGATCTGCCTTGCCTTGTTTGTTGGGATAAATTAAATCTTCTAAGGAGGGTAAACAGGAGGCCCCTACAATTATTTGCTTCTGTATAATGTGAGCTGAAAAGGACGTCACCAAGAGGGGGACCCGGTGGCGACACCCCTGCATTTTGCCCACAGGGGAGGCTCAGTGGGGAGGTTTAATTTGATCCTGATCCACACGCACCCATCAGGCTGGGGAGGGCAGCCCTACTTGTCAAAGCTGTTTTCCAGCGCTGCCTTTGAGTTGCAAATTTCAACCCAAACCCTCTTGATTTGCTATTGGGGACCTAGCTTGAATGATGTCAGGGGGCCTCCTCACAGAGGGTGAGAAGCCTCTCTGTCACATCCGCTTCAGCCTTCCTGAGACCAGGGCCACCAGGGCGGGCCCCTCTCCTGGCCTAGGCTCAGCCAGGGCCTGAGGGCTTCATAAAATTGGGGGACACCCAATTTTATCCTTCCCGCCCACACGCCATCATCCGCCCACCCATCAAGATGTATCTACCCACCCACGGTCATTCATCCACCCCCATGTCCAGCCTTCCATGCGCCCGTGTCCACCCACCTGTCCACCTATCTACTCAACATGCCGTTCAAAACTGCTTATTGAGAGCTGCTCCACCCCAAGCACCGCATGCAGGCAGGGGACAAGGCAGCCCGTCGCGGTAAGGGAGAGCACCCCCACCCCAAACTTTTCCAGTCTTGATGGAGAGGCCAGTTCCAGTGGGATTATTGATCATCGGGAGTTAGATTTAGGGCTGGGGTGTCTCTCAGTGCGGGAGGTGTGCGGAAGCTGCATTAGGGCTACATAAAGGTCACGACCCGACAGTCCAGTGTCGGCGCAGGCAGTGAAGTGAGGGCTTTGGAGGTCAGAATGCCGGAAGCATCTTCGGGTGCAAACTGTCTGTTGATGCTTCCCACTGGGGTGTGTTGGGGACATTGCCCTGGTGAACCGTCCTTTGCCCGGGCAAGAGGCTGCCGGACAGCCGTGCTAATCAGGCAGCGGGGCTCAGACACGCGCTTGCGCCTCCGTTTCTGGGAGTGGGGGGCTCGCAGCTGCAGTCCACCCCTGGCGTCCGGCCTCCAGGGTCTCACTGCGGGGGTCCCTGTGGGGGAAAGAGGTGCCAATCACAGCGCTGCTGAGACCCGTGTGCATGGGCTCAGGATTCCCCGCAAGGAGATCAAGTTCCCTGGGGAGCGGACGCGGCATGGCCGTCTCAAGGGGGCCGGCCGTGGACTAGACACGGCACGTGCGGGCGGATCCACGCAAGACGCTGCGGGGCGGCCAGGCAGCAGCTGCTCTGCTGGGATTCGCGCGCGGCGCCTCCCTCCACCCCGCACAGCTCAGTGGGGCAGGCCCTGAGGGCCACTAGCTTGCCCCCTGGGACTGTCCCTCCTGTTGAGATGCGGGAGGAGGTGCAGTCTGTACCCTGAGGTGTATCGGACCAAGGGAAGAAAGACAGAGGAGTGGGGAACCCCAGCACCGCTGCACCCAGCATCGTCCCCCTGCACCCTGCCTTTGGTCCCCAGAACAGCTCCTGGTCCTGAGGCCGCCTGGCGCCTGCCTGGGGATGTCCCCTGCGGTGTGAGGGTCCAGGCTCAGGTTTCATGGCCGAGCCTGCGATAACATCTGGCTCTCGGGGTCCCAGGCCAGTGACCTCTTAGGCTCCCTGGTGCCTCGCAGTCTGCCGGGAATTTCTCCTCTTCTGCTGGGCTGACAAGCGGCCCTCACTGTTCAGGGCTGCAGCCAGCCCAGCTCCCTAGCCCCGGGCAGCCTGTCTCCAGCCCACCCCAGTCCTCGGCCTTCTGTCCCAGGCTTGGCCTGGCCAGCTCGGAGGGAAATTCCGTGCAGCCCTGCAGCAGGCACCACCTGCTTCTGACCTGGGCCCGTGAGAGCAGACCTAGGCTCCCCAAATGCCACAGTCTCCACCCTGATCACGGCCGGTGGGCTGGCGGACCCGCAAGCCTGCTGATAAGCAGGGACTGTGAGTGGAAGCCGGTGCACAGCGTGCTCACACCGCGTGAGCCTGGACCCTTGGGACAGGCTGTAACCACCTGCTTAACAGAGGGCAGGGGAGGCTGTCTGTGAAGTGCTGCTCCCAGGGGCAGGCCCCGGGGATGGGGACTGCTCGACCCCTCCACCCCCACGGACCCAGCTGGGAGGTGTGAGGGGGATGGAACCGCTTCTGACAGCCTGGATCTGCCCCTCTGTGCGCCCCCCCCCTTTCCTGACTCAGTGACACCCGTGGCGCCCAGACACTGGAGGAAAGCGCCCACTCTCAGGAGCCTGCGCAAACCCGAGGGCCAGATTCCAGACTGGTCCGTGGGCGCCGCTCCCTCACGGACCCTGTGGGAACCCGGGCATCAGAGGGCTCGTGGCCACGCCGGCCCTGCAGCTCTAAGGCAGAGGCCTTTCTTCTCAGTGGGCGGGCCCGTCCCCAAAATAATCTATCGACTTGGCGGTGTGGATACCGCCAAGTTCATGGGCGTCCAGCCCCAGACTCCAGGAGCACTCGGGTGGGAACTCCCTCTGCATCTCGAGGCTGCGTGGGTCTGAAGGTGGGGTGCAGAGCTTGCTCAGGACCTCCCGGGGTCGGCCAGTCACTGCTTTCTGGGAGGGTCGTCGTGACACCCTTGGCCATCATTCCTCAGCGTCTCGCGCGAAGTTCTCACCGGATAACTGGGCTGGTCACTGGGAACCTGCTGGGATTCTCGCAGCCTGGCCTCTCAGGCCCTGCAAAGGTGTGAGTGAGGAGCTGGGCCTGTCCGGGTCTCCTGGGGACGCTGCTCTCCCCAGAGGCCTGTGCCACCGTCCACATGGCTGTGGGATTAGGCATGGGTCAGGGCCCGGGTCACAGGACGGAGCTCAGATGTCAGCCCCTGGGGCCGGGAGCGACTCAGGGCACAGCCGTGATCTTCCCTAAGTGGCCCCTTCCCCAGTCCCAGCCCGGGGCGCAGGCAGGTGCCTGGAGGGGGACCCGCCTGGATCTGCATCTCTTGTGGGGAAGAGGGACCCCTGAGCCGGCAGTTGCCCCAAGCTCAGAGCTTGGGGAAGAAAGCTCCTGGAGAGCTCAGGGCACCCCCCCGCGGAGCCAGCTCAGCCTTGCCCCCCACTGTCTCCTGCGGGGGACCTTGGTTCCAACAACGCGAGGGAGAAAACGCCACGGTTTTTATTTTTGCTAAGCTGAAACTCACACGACACACAACGAGCCACGTTACGTGAATCACCCAGTGGTGTTCTGTGTGCTCAGTCTAGTTCCAGAAACTTTTTGATCCCCCCAAAGAAAACCTTGGGCCGGTTCAGCCGTTTCCCCCAAGCGCTCTCCCTCAGCCCGAGATCTGCCTCTGTGGGTCTCCGCAGCCCGAACAGTCCACACAGGCGGAGCCCCACAGCTCCGTCTGAGGAGAACCACGTCGTCCTGGGTCACTAATGGCGGGGGGTGCGGGTGGCCACACTCCACATTTCCTTGAGGCTGAATATTCCGAGACAGGCCACAGCGGCTGATCTGTGGCATTTGCCTGGGGAAGTGCAGGTTCTCTCACCTCTTCACAGATGTGGGCTTTCAGGTGTTTGTTCCCCAGCTCACCCCACTGGTCATGGCTGAGTTGGGCACCCAAATCCAGGTTTTGAAAACTTCATGTTCAAGTTCTGAATTCGCTGCCCGAGCACATGCACTTACAGGGTTAAAACCACAGCAGGTTCTGCTCCCCGAGAGAGGAAGGGGTCTCTTGGCTGGTCTGTGCTTGATACCATTTTTCAGGCAGAAAAATGAGAATCTTTCTTAGAGGACATTAACCTCTAATTCAACATAATTCATCATGAGATATCCTTTTTTTAAAAAAATAAAATCTTTCCTGGCATGGAAGTTCCATGTAGTGAAATTCACCGATTTTGAGGGTCGAATCTGGTAAATGGACACACATATGTGGCTGTATCACCACCTCCAAGTTCAGGTTATACAACAGCGCTCTCCAGCAGCCCCTTCCACTCTCTGCGCCAAGGTCCCCCCTCCGCCTGATGTTTTGCCATTCACCCAGCTTAGTCCTTTATCCCACCGCAATAGTCTGCTCTAGGTCACCATTTGTTTACCAGTTTCCCAGTCAATAGACATTCGGATAATTCCTAGCTGGGGTGGCATGAATAAAGCATTCATGTACAAGTTTGGTGGACACCGAGGCGGATGGCTAGGCCACGTTTAAGCGTGTTTTCGTGGTTCTGCCCAGAGAGGTGACTTTAAGGCTGGCTTAGCCCCTGGGTCCCAGGTCCATCCAGCTCATGGACCAACACGAGACCCCTGCCCCTGTTCTTCTTGGGGCGGGAGAGGTCTGAGCTTTCTTGCCGTGTGGGGCAGGTAACTGTCTCTTCTTGGGTGATCTCTTGGGGTCCTCATGGGGTGCCCCCAACGAAGCAGGCAGCTAGAAACTGGAGCGAAGGCTTGCAGGGAGTGGGTGCTAGGGAGTGGGTGCTCACTAGTCCTTCGGTGGTAGGTGTGGAGGGATGTACAGCCGCCAGATGTAGGCTGCACCCCTGAAGCCGTCCAGGGTGGTAGACCAGTCAGCCCCCTTAAGATAAGCAGAGGCTAGCTCTCTCCTCACGACACTCTCAACCAATGACTCAGAACAGGCCTGTGGACCCCAAGCTTGCTCTGGAGCACTGTGGCAGCCTTCCTCAGAGCCTTCCTTTGCTCCTGCGTGCCCAGTAGCAAATGGCCAGTCATCTCCCCCCTGGATAATAAGGGGTCTAGGAACTGATAATACGGACACTGAGCAGTTGGGGCGCTGAGGCTTGGCTGTGGCTCCTCACCCCTGGGGGCGGCCAAGCCCTCCCCCCCCCAATAAGCCAATATCTGCTCACGGCTCAAATTTTACTAGGCAGGTAGCTACGATAGCTCCACATTGTTTGAAATGGAAAAGGAAAATGAGGTAGGGAAATGTCCAGGCAAATGTCTGTGTGCTTTAAACAGAGCTATTCTCTCTCCTAGAGGGGGTATTTGCATGTCCATCTGATAGCGGGGCCAACCAGGCAACAGATAGACCCCATCTGGGGCATTCTAATGAAAAATAAACATTGGCTTCTATCAGAGGCCTGGAAACTCATTTGCATAAGAGCCTGCTGAATTTCTAAGGCCTTGGGGGTGAGGTGAAGACTGATGGGAGGTGGCAGGAGAGGAAGTTTGCATGGTCCCGGGAAAGCAGAACTAAGGGGTTCAGGTTACCCCCTTATTGCTTCCTCATTTATTTGCAAAGATAGGGTGGCATCAGAGAAGTTGAGGCCGAGCCCTGCTCTTTGCTCTGCTTCCACTTCCAATGTCCCGTTTGGCTTCTTGTACCTCAAGTTCCTTTTCTGTAAAGTGAGTGTCTCTCCTGCAAGTGGGCATTTATTGAGCTGGTGTCATCTGCCGGGCGCTAAGCGGTCGAGGGACAGCCTGAGACACGAGGGCCCCGCGACCACAGAGCCCTCTGCGCGCGGGGTCAGCAGGCCCCGTCGGGCTGTGGCCTTGCTCCTAGGAGGACAGGCTGGCAGGACGAGGCGGGAAGGGCACTTGGGCTGTGGGCTGGGGGTCCCCGCTCTGTTCTGACTCTCCCACCGGCCTCGTGGGGGTCTGGCGGGAGGCGAGGGGCGTCCCTTCAGAGGCAGCGGTAGGTCCCGTGACTGCAGACACGCACGTCCCCAGCCCTCTGTGCCCTCCCTGCGCCCTGAGACGCGCGTCCAGACCCTCTGCAGGGGCGGGGACGGCCCAGCTGCCAGGTGCCTCTGTCCCCGTCCGCGGTGTCCACGGGAAATTCTGACGTCACCGCAGCCCTGCAGGAGAGGTGCAGGATAGGGTCTGGGGAAGCTCCGACTTTCACTAACACGCTCTCTGTGCGGGAATGGAAGCCAACCGCGAGGGACAGGGTTGGACATGGGGGAGGACCGGCGGGGGCGCCGGCCGTGAGAAGGCCCTGAGTGGCTTTCTGATGCTGCTCTCTGGCCCAGGGCTATCCCGAGCTAGGTCAGGCCTCCTGGGCAGCTGTCCCATCCGGGATGTCTGCAGGTGGACCCGTGGGCTCAGGTGCCTTTGAAGCCAGTCCCCAGGGTAACCCAGGGGGTAAAACCCGACTCTGGCCATGGGGGCTGGGGGGAAATGGGGTGCGTGTGCTCTGGCCCAGCCCATGCCAGTCAGATGATGGGATGGGCCAGGGTGAGCGTGGAGGCTGCTTCTGGCTGCTGACTTGGTTTTCAAAGGGTCCCATTGCCAGGGGCCCCTCACAGAAGCCCCTGTGTGCACCCCTGTGAGTATGTTTCAGAGCCTGCAACCAGGTGCTTCTCCAGAGGCTCTTGGGAGCATGACCAGCCACGGACCAGCCCCCCACCAAGAATTTATTTTCACTCTGCTCCTTAGCAAAGGAGCCTGAGCTCGAGAGCCCCCATCCACCAGAGAGCTCCCTTCCTCTGGCCTCCTTCGCCTTTAAGATCCCTATTGTGTCCGTCTACACTCTCCTGGCACAATTAATTAAATCAATGGCCCTCTCGTAAATTTAAAAATCCGTCCCCCATGTCTTTAAATCTCTGAATCCCAGCTGGGAAACTGAAAGGCGTGAAATACAGAGTCATCATGTCACAGCCACGAAACGGGATCCTGGAGCCGCAGCTCGTGATGAATGTCTCCAAGACGCACACCCACAGTTTGGTTATGCCCCAGAGGCCCCGGGAGGGCCCTGGAAGGAGACAGAAGGTTCTGGAAGGAGACGAGGGGCTGCCTCTGTGGTACACTTGGGGAGCAGGGAAATTGGGGTGCTTGGACAATGAGGTAGGGCACAGCTAGGCTTTCTGGAATGTTTATGATATAGTTGTCATGTCCATCCAGGGATTAGGAAAGAAGCCCAGGAAATTCCACTGAACAGCTGGCCGGGTAGCGGCCTGGGCTGTGGGCTGCTCATTCTCCCAAACCGGGGGCCAAAGGACGTATTCCTGCCGCCAGGGGCTAGACCACAGAGGTCAGGCCAGGAACAAGCTAGAAGCACTGGACCTCCTAACTACCAGGCCCAGACGAAGGCCCTAGGGGTGAGGGGTCAGGTGGCTGGTCCCGCCCGAAGGTGGGGGGTAGTCTAGAGTGACTGTGGGCCGGGCACGAGACTGCAGGGCAGTGCTTCTGGAAGGCACACGGCACCTGGCTGCTGGCAAGCAGGTCTCTCGGGGAAGGGGCTGAACGGGACGCTGGAGGGAGAGGCCAGCTGCACCCGGGGTGAAGAGTCAGGAGGGAGGGTGGCATGAGGAAGAGAGCCAGCACCCCTTGCAGGGGGTGCAGGGGAGGGTCTCCAGAACCCCAAGAGCTGCAAGAAGGTCAAAGCCGCCAGGGTTGGGGAGGCCCCGGGGGTCAGGACTTAGCGGCAGAGACCTGGGCTTGGACAGGTCCCTGGCACCCTGGAGGGTGCCGCTCTGTGACCTCAGAAGTGGCAGAGCCGTGCGTGGGCGGAGGCGGGGGTGGGGGCAGGCGCTGGCGGGCCGAGCGTTGTGGGTGGCCAGCAAGCTCCTTCGGCGCATTTTGGAAATTTACTTTATTACTCAATTTGACACAATGTTGAGGTAGAGCCTTTTCTGTCCCCTTTGGCTTCAGGGAATAGATTCTATTCATTTTTATTTCTTTTTTGGTTTGTTTGTGTTTTGGGTTGGCATGGTTCCCCGCTCCCTGAGAACTGTATTTCTAAAAACGCTGTTTTCTGAACGCCTGGGCTTTCCATCGCAGCAATTATTTTGTTTGGGACAGAGAAGGGAAGACCGATTTTAGGCGTGCTAATGAGCCTGCGGCCCCGCCCCCATCTCCCGTCCAGGGACGGCCAGTGTGCAGGCCCTGGCCGGCCGCTCAGTCCCGGCTGGCCACCAGAGCGGCGCCACACTGAGCCTGCAGAGTGGCTCTTGGCTCTGAGACCCCATGACCCCCGGCAGTCGTGGGACGAGCCTCGGCCCAGGGTCAGGAGGCAGCATCTGGCACCTGCATATAGGGGAGCCACAGGTGAGCCAGCGACCATCGCCCCAAACCCCTTTCTGATGGGGCTGGAGATGCCTCTACTCCTCCAGAGAGGCCAGCGCAGACCCTCACGGTCCTCGGGTCGAGAAGGCAGGCGCCCTGCTCACGCCGGCTGGAGGCTCGGGGTGGGAGGCGTGGCAGAGCGGGGTGGCTGGCCCCCCCTTTTCCTGCTCACCCAGTGCCCAGCCTCCTCAGAGACACCTGGCAAAGATCGTTGACCAGAGCTGCTCATTTTGAGCTGCGTTTATTGCATGGGGATGTGACGGGAATTTTGGGTGAGAGGCACGTCCGGGCGCTGCTCTGGGCTGGTGAGAGCAGAGTGGGGCCCTGCAGGGCCCGTCCTCAGCGCCCCTGGGGTACCGCTGTATCCATTTGCTCCCTCCTCATCCCGACCCCGGGTCTGCGTGCGAGAGCACGGCTGGAAACCATTGCTTGGAAAGATTCCCGAATCCACATCTATCAGCTTCTGCTCGGTTCTCAGCATTAAAATAAACCCTAGCACCTCATCACACACTGTATGGAGCAGAACCGCCTTTGATTTTTAAAAGTGTCTCCTTCAAGCTCCGAAGGGCGCTTTCCGGGCTGTGCGGGCAGCTTTCCCAAGGAAACGCGAGGCTCGGAGTCCGCCGGCCGGCTGGGGTCCCGGGCCCGGGGCCGATCGAGTTCATTCTCTCCTGGGTCACCTCTGCTTGCAGGGATCGGGGCTCAAGCAGACCTCCTTCGAGGGGCCTTGCTCCTGGCCTTGGTCTGGACGCTGGTCTGCCGGGGAACTGGGCTGCTGGACCCAGCGCCCTGCCCGACGGCACGCTCCAGGGGGGACTAGTCCCTCGCTTCTCTTGGACCGTGCAGGCTTTAAAGTCCAGATCTTGGGCCGTGCTGCTGTTTAAGAGACTTCAAGCAAATCTCCGCGCTCACTCAGGCGTTGATCTGGGGCCTCGCTGGGCACACGCAGGAGCTGCATGGGGCGGCCCGTGTCCCAGAGCCCGGGCTTGCGCTCTCCTCTCTGAGCAGGGCACGTGATGCCATCCGTCAACCCCCGCCCCCCGCGGCCCCCCCACGCCTTGGTCCCCAGGACAGACGCAGCCCCTGGTGTGTCCTGGGCCTGTGGTTTGAGACCCTTCTGTTTCCTTTGATTTGGGCTCTGGCGGAGCCCCAGGAGCAGAGTCCTTGATGGCACCTGGCGCTTTCTAGTCACCGACAAGGGAAACCTGAGAAACCATTCTCAGAAATGGAACTAAATTGTCAGTGAATCTGTCCCCATCTGGAGAAGAGAGGGAGATTTGGGCTGGCAACAAAGACTCCTTTGATTTCTGTTAATTAACTACTTTGGACTCCGGGGCCTGGAGTGGCTTTCGTTTGACACACAAAGAATCGGGGCATGGAGGATGCCCACGCACAGGATGTCTGTACTGCAAAGGGCTCCGTGTATTTACCTGTAGGGCAAGTCAATTAAAAATAAAGAAAAGGATAAATCTCCAAGATTAGCTCCCGCAACAATGCCACTGATTGTGGCCAGCCCGGCAACCCTGACTAAAGCAGATGTTAAACAAATATTTGGATGGCTCCAATCAGCCCAGGGTGAAGCTCCTATCTCTCTTCTCCTTATCTCTGGGGTGGAGATTCTAAAACCTGCGTTAGGAGCCCCCTTTGGGGATCTGTGGGAAGAGTCACCTCTAGAGGATTTGGTGGTAAATGATCTGGATGCAGGGGCACATTTTGGGGGTACCCTTCACCTTTACCCCCTTGTTCCTATAATGTGCTTTAGGGGGAGGTTTCTTGGGTTTTTGTGACAGAGTCAGGAGAAGGGGGTGTGCGGGGGCGGGGGGGGTGGAAGCCCTTGGGGGAGGGTACCGGGATTTTGGTGGTTGAAAAGGTGCAGCGCGGGTAGATTTGAGGGGATAGGGAGAGCCTAAGACGCTCGTGAGGGTCCGTGTGTCAGGCTGAGGCTGGAGAGAAGCTCCCCTGCTGAAATGACCGGCCGGGCCACTGGGAACTGGACCCTGGGCACGTGGCTTCCCTCGGGTCACAAACACATACCCGTGGGCTGCCTCAGGTGACGTTGGGTCATTTCTATCTCGTCTGGAATGAAGTGTAAAACTTGGCTTATGTTTGACATGGAAATATCTACAAGGCAGAGCGGAGGCGGCCGTGGGGTGGGAAGCCCCTGCACCTGTCGTGAAGGCGAGGCAGAGGTTGTGCTGCTCGTTCCCGTCCGTGTATGTGCGGACAGGGCCGCCTGTCTTGCTCATGTGTGGAAGCCGGGGTCCCCGCTTGGCACGAAGGAGGCCTTGCCGTGCGTTTGTTGATGGAAGAAGGAAGGAGGGAGGGACTCAAGGAAAAGCCAGGTTCAGTGAAATCCCATAACGGTCCCTGACAGAGCGACGCCCCTCCTGCTTCCAGCCTGGGCTCTCGGCAAACACGCTGCCGAGCAGCTGGATCTGAAGTCTGCTCCTCCGGTGAATGCGCCGGAGACTTCCGGTTTCCTGTGCTTGCATGCTGTTGACTCTGTCTTCACAAAGCAGGCAGGCTGCATTTATTATAATATTGGTCACACTGAGGCAAGTAATAAACTTTGAGTGGTAGGTATGGAATCATTTCATTTGAACGTTTTTAGCTTCACATTTTTCAAATGGCCATTTGGCTTTGTGTAGACACAATGAAAGAGTTACGACCTTTGGCCAACTTCACTGAACAAGGCAATAAAATACAATTGAAGTATAGAGTGCCTTTTGACTTTTTGGGGGGGTCATTATAGCTTGAATTATTCTATTTCATCCACATGGAAGGAACATTCTACAGAGACTGGAAAGTCCTCGGACTCAGCCTCTGAGCCGTTGGAGGGGAAGGACAGGCCGGCCGGAGAGACAGTTGTTCTGCTTAAGGGCCCCGGGGACAGGAATGTCACCTGGGCTCAGTTGGTCTGCTTCGTCTCTCTGAGCCTCAACCTTCTCTATAAAATGGAAATGACATTACCTGTTCTGCCTTCTTTATGTCATAACTGTGCGAACCCATTAGGAAAATCCATCGTCAAGGACTTGCCAGGCTCTGGCATGGCATGCAAATCTATCTCATGTTCTACTAGCTTCAAGTGACCCCACCTCGGAGACCTAGAGCACACATCCGAGGTAGCCACAGGAAAAGATAAACCCTAATATTTGCCTTAAGAGTCAATAGCACAGCATTTGTTAGCTACATAATCATTATTTACCTACAATTGCAGATTACTTTATGGGGATAATGACTTGGGTAATTGCTTCGTCATAGCAAGATCTCCGCACACTTATAGCCAACTCTGTGAATTATAGCTTTTTAATCTCACAATTAAAGAGCAGTGTGCGGGCACCAATGGGCTTGCGATGTAACTGCTAATTGCCAAACCACACCGGCCCTTTATTTATGTGACAGTTGAACGGGGATGCAAAGTGACCGCCTCGTGTGGGCGTGGTTTGCAGAGGTGTGAGGTGTGGACTCTGCCCAGCAGGGTCCGGGTGGTTTGTTCCAGTTGGTCTTTTAATAGACACTTCCCGGTGAGAGATGAAAACCCACTGATCAGAAGGGCTGTTTCATCAGCTCTCCCGAGCGATGACTTCAGAGCAAATAGGGCGGCCCAGATGCTGCCTGAGTGTCCGCTTCACCTAAGATCCTCAGGGAGGGGTCAGCGTGGAGGTCACGACCCAAACGGAGAGGGTCAGATCAATGCAGGAAGGGATGGTTGCGCAAGTATCGATTCAGCTCTTTGAGGGGAGCCCTGTTCTGCCATTTGTGGGCCGTGGGGCCTGGGGCCACTTGTCTTAGCTAAGCTTTAGTTTCCTCACCTGTAAAATAGGCGTGATGCCAATACCTCCCTTGCGGTTTGTTCTGGACCAAGTTGAAAGAGAAGCTGCAGGCCAGGTGCTCAGAGCTGACCTAGCGGGCAAGCAGAGGCTGGCCCCTGGTGGCGGTGCTCCCCAGAGCCCCCCGGCCCGGTGTCCCCCAGGATGCCCAGACAGCTTCCTACACGAATCCCTATGTCATTGTCTCATGGGGCCATCGCCCCATGTCCCATGAGGCCAGAGTGCCCTTTCTTTCTTTTTTTTTTAAGGTTTATTTGTGCATACAGAACTGGGATATAGGCCAGAGGTACAGGGGTTGAGAGGATTCACCAGAGACAGAGTGGGGAGCAGAACAGGCAGATCGAGGAAGTACACTGCTGAGGGGAGCAGCGGGCAGGTGAGGAGAGGACTTCGGGGCCCCGTGGGTCACCTCTAGGGCAGGGCTCGAACTCATGCTGAAGTGGCTTTAGCTTCTTCGTGCTGTGCTTAACCCGCTGCGCCACCAGGGAGGGCCCAGGGTGCCCTTTCAAGGCCGAGTTACATTAACCTGCCAGGTCAGCGTGATGCAGTCCTTCCTCATCCTCTACTGACCGTGAGCGTCCTGGCGTGAGCCTTTCCTGTGCTTGAATGCCATTTCCAGGCACTGTACTTTTTCAGGTGAAGGATCCTGACTTATCCACAGGGCTTTGCGTGAACGCTCCCAGGCTTCCATCTTGGTGTGCGTGGGCACCAACCTGCCCTTCTCCAGCCCTCTGCCCACAAGCACTCACCTCCACACTGGAACCCTGCCTTCGTCCAAGGAAGCACCCCCTTTGTTTACCAGGTTCCTGAGAATTCAGCCTCCCAGGGGGCCGCTTTTATGCCATCCAACCTGGGATGGCATCAGCCCCCAGGGGTGCTCACTAGCAACTCAGCTGGATTTGCACAAATAACGCTGGTGCAGGCACCAGTGAATAAACCTGGACGAGGGTGACCAGGAGCTGACCTTCTTGGACCCAGCCCGAGACCAGAGGCTGGAGCATGCCAGCCTGCCTGACCTCACCTGCCCCAAAGCCTCCAAACGTGACTTCCTGGAGGCCAGAGAAAAAGTTCTGACCTTCAGGGAACAGGAGTCCCCATGGGAGTGGGGAAAGGGGACATTCTGGACCCTTCCCTTAGGAACCATTCTAGGGAAACTGTGTTGCAACCATCGTATTAAAAACCAGACTACCCTTTCTCCTAAAGCCTAAAGCCATTTCTTCAAAAACTCAAGAGGGCTTGGATCCACGGAGCCTCAGACTGCTGGGGGGATGGCGGTGCCGGGGGCGAGGCGTGTGCCAGGCTATGCCAGCACAGCCCGGCGTCACGGCGGCCGTGAGGGTGAGCAGAAGCTTCCCCGCCAGCTGCCCCTTGCAGGTCTGGGGAGCACGTACTGGAGAGGCAGCAGCTTGAGCCAAGCGTCAGCAGCGCCTCCCAAACGCCCGTCCTCTCGGCATAATCCACGGACAGCGGCTGCGCGAGGCTCATCCTTGGCGACGTCAAAGCCAGGTGCAGAGAAAATGCACTAATAAAGCCACGAAGGCCAGAGGGTGTGGGCGCGCGATTTCAATACTGGGAGAACCAGCAATTTTCTGATGTGAAAAATGAAAGATTTTCTATTCTAGGAAGGAGCCTAAACCTCCTTCACTAAGAGATGTTCCCTTTCTCGACACGCTGGGTGCGCAGCTGATTCCGAAGCTCTGTGTGTTGGGCGGAGCCATCCTCTGGCCTGCGGGTCACTGCCGCTGGTGAGGGGCAGGGCCTGGGGACAGTGACTCCGGATCAGACCCGGGAGCCGGCCCTGAACCCTGACTCTGCTCCTTGAGGTGCTGGGCAAGTCGCCGGTAGTCTTAGCGTCAGGCTCCATGTCTCTGACAAGGGAGGGACCACAGCTGCCTTCAGGCATATTAGGGGTGTACATTACGGGGTGCACATTATGGGGCACACATTACAGGGTGCACATTATGGAGTGCACATTACAGGGTGCACATTACGGGGTGCACATTACAGGGGGCACACATTATGGGGTGCACATTACGGGATGCACATTACAGGGGGCACACATTACGGGGTGCACATTACAGGGCACACATTACGGGGTGCACATTACGGGGTGCACATGGGGTGCACATTATGGGATGTACATTACAGGGCACACATTACGGGGTGCACATTACGGGATGCACATTATGGGGTGCACAGAAGCTGAGGAAATGTTAGCCTCTCCTGGCTCTCCCCAGCCCATTCTCCACCCTCATCCCATCCTCCTTTCCTTTACTCTGTGAGTACTTTTCCTGACGAGTGTGTCTATGTTTTGGGGTTGGGGTAGAGGGGGCTTTTTGAGGATCACGGTGCTTGAGGGTGTGTGGTCTAAGGACACCCCTTCTGGAGCACCCAAGGGGCTCATGTCCAGTGCAGGGTCCCACACCCATGACAGACCTGGGGACCTGGGCATCTGTATTTTATTTTATTATTTTCTCCCCCACCGTCTCTCATACCCTATCGACCCTTCCCCCCCTTTCTCTCAGCCCGGCAACTAGTCACCCTATTTTACAGTCGTCTTGCTTTATCAGACCATCGGCCTTCTTTCCTTATGTGATCTCTCAGGTTCCCTGTGTGAAATTGCAGAATGTTGGTCTTTCTCTTTCTGGCTCACTTGGCTTTGGGTAAGCGCCTCGAGTCCTTCCCATCTGTGGTAAATGGAACGCCTCATATCCCCTGTAGAGATGCTTAGTCTTACTTGCCTCTGGGGTGCCCACGTGGGAGGTGGGGGTCGGAAATGCCTCTTTGAAAACGCCAGCATCACCCCACTGGCCCTTGTACTGATCTAAACCAAAGCCACAGTGTCGAGCTGGTCCCCCCGAACAAAACCGGTCAAATAGGACTTGCAGGAAGCTCGGCTTTCCCGCCTCCTTTACTTCCTTCCCTTTGGGACAAAGATTGGCAAGGCGAGTGCTTTCTTGGAATGAGACACAGCCTCGTCAGCATCACTAGCTCGTGGTAATATCACTGCCAGTCTTGGGTCCTCCCTGGGGCACAATCTCCAGCCAGGCCACCCCTCCCTCTGCACCTCTGCAGCTGCTCTAACCCAGAGGTCAGTGTTGGGAGCCAGGCTCCAGTGGCCTTCCTCCCACCCCCTCCAGAGCCCGCCAGAGCAGCGCTGATCCGCCTGGAGTTTGTGCCCTAATCACGCAGCAAGTGAGAAATACGAGCCAGGAGGTTACCTCGGGAGAGGGCCGCGGCCCTCCATTCCCAGCCTCCCCGAGCGTTGTAATTAATGTGTTAGAATTAATAACCAGCAGTGCCCCAGCCTGAGCTGAGATTCACAGCCTGGTCCCAGAGGGCACATGCATCTCGTAGCTGCAGTTCCTGGACCCGGAGTGCCAGAATCCCCGAGCACCGCCGGGACTGGCCAGGCGGGGACCCCAAGGCAGGTACGGGATTTGATTTAGTCACGTTGGGGGTCAGTGCCTGAGAGGCTTCCAGTGCCTGAGTTTCACCAACACCTTCCCTGGGAGGCTTGATAGCACCTCGATAGCCCCCTGCCCCCCCAAAAGCTCATCTCAGCTCTGGGTGCCCATAGGTTCCTACTGCCAGTCTGGGGCTTGGCTAGGACCATCTGCAAGATGCTTTCTGTGGCCAAGACCTCTGCTGGAGCAGGGTGCCGGAGAGGACTGTGCTTGGCTGCTGAAGGGGGATGCAGCTCAGGCGGAGGGGGCAGGTGGGAGAGGCGTCCCATGCCGCCACCTGTGGGCGGTGTTCAGACAAGGGCCTGACCCCTGAACTTGTGCCCAAATCCCACGGGCCCGAGTTCCCATCGCTGGTCAGTACAAGCCTGCGGTGGGAGTGCCCAGACTGGAGCAGTGGCCAGAGAAAGGGACGAGTGACCGGCGCCCTTGCCTCCCACAGAAGGAGCCAGGGCTCGCCGCACGCCCGTTTCCACGTCAGGCTGGGAGGCAGCATGGAGCCACTGACGGCACCTACAAATTCCACGGGGTTTTGTTCAAGGGGAAGAAAGGCACCCGGACCTTACCCTGGGCTTTCTTTGCTCTGCCAGCCACGAAATAAATTAGATGGGTCAAACGTTGTAGATTTAATCTCACTGTGAACTCAAAACACCGTCGCTCCCTGGTGATCGGAGAATCTGCGAGGGCTCGGTGACCCCCCGGTGAACCGCGGGGCCGGGGCGGCCGGCAGGTGCAGCTGGAGGGACTCAATGTGACATTCACCGCGGTTCTTTGTGCCCTCCTGAGAACGGCCCGGCGCGCTGGAACCGAATCCTCCCGGCTTTCCCTCGCCGTCTCACAATTACCTGGGAGAGGCAGAGAGAAATTGAGAGACAGAGGAGGAGGCGGAGGGCAGCTTCTCCAGCGTGTGGGGGAGGCCAGGCGGTCCCAGGGAAAGGCAGAGGTTGGCACGGGGGCCGTCAGGGCAGCAGGGTGCCCAGAAGCAGTTGTTTGGGCAAAACATACTGCTCTCTGCTTCCTGGCAATGCGGAGAGCCGGCGCCCTGTCCCTGGACTGGGGAGGGGAAGGGAGACAGGCTGCGGGTCCGGGCAGTGGGGCGACAGTGTCTCTGGTGAATCTGGGGCTGCCTTGGGCCTTGCCACGTCACGGCACCAAGTGCATCGCGGCAGCCATTTGGAGCCCTGGCAAGGACTGCGGCAGAGGCCACTGTCCGCCCGCTCTGCGTGGGAGAAGCCGCAGGCCGGGAGCAGCGGGGTCCCCCCGCCCCCACGGCCTCTGCCAAGCGGCCTTGGTGCGTCCCCCCCCCCTGCACGTGTCTTTGGTCTGAGCCTCACCCGGCACAGCCTGGCATTCGGAAAGGTCCCTGGGGCGTTCACTGCGAGCTGGCTTTTCACTGGGTGCTGGGTTTTCCTTCTGCCACAAGTGTTGTTCTCCGAGGGAGACGGGAGGCGGCCAGCTGCCCAGGTGGCAGCAGAGGCCGGGCCCGAGAGGTCCAAGGTCCCGGCTACACGGACTGTCAGAGGTGGGCCGGGGCCTGGGGTTTACGAGAGTCATGGGCTGAGGCAGAGACGGGCGCAGCTGCCTTCCCCAGGCCCCTGCTGAGCAGAGCTAAAGGGCCCCAGCTGAGGTCCTGCACGTCCACGCAGGCCAGGCCTGGCCAGGTGTCAGGGAGCGCGGCAGCTGTGCACGCCTGCCTGTGATCTCCAGCCAGGTGACACCCCGAAAGTCAGGTAGGCCCAGGCTCAGCCCTAATCTGTGGTCATCGAGAGACCAAGAGTCACGCTCCTGAAGGGTCTTCCCAGAAAGAAGTCAGGGACTTTCGGGAAACCCGCGGAACAGGTCCTCCCCGCCAGCCCCCCGACACCAGGCACCGGCAGCCGGGCTGGGTGCCTGGGTGCTTCTACTGTCCTCCGCCCCAGCAGGCCCCGGGGCGGCCTGGCGGGAGAGCGGGGGCTGGGAGCTGGCGCCGGGGAGGGCGGCCCGGTGGCCCCGCCTCGCGTCTGAGCCGGCTTCCTCCCCGGCAGGGGCCTCCCGGACCCGGCGCTGGCACCCGAGTGGGCCTGGGCTGGGTCCTCTGGGCGACCCCACCGTCCTGCCCCAGCCTCCAAAGCCACCCCGCAGCAGGTCAGTTCTGTCACCTGGGCTGTCAGATTGGGGCAGACTACCAACCCCAAACCCAGACAGGGCGAGAGACCCAAGGACCCCACATTTGTGCCTCTGCACCCCAGGAGCACGAGAGGTGGGGGCCTTATTTTCTAGCGACTTCTCACTTGCAGACTCGAAATGTCCCTCTCTGAAAACTCCCCCCGCTTGGGGCCAGGAGGAAACTCCTGAGTTTCTGAGCCTGGGCAGGGCCCCGCGTCAGGAAAACCCCCAAGTGGTGTTCTCTCGGGTCAACTCGCAGCTCTGCGAAGAGGACACAGTCGGGGTGACTCCCCGTGGGGTGTTCAGTTACGGGGTCCCAAAGGTCTTTGCCCCACCAACCACCCCTTCAACGTCGTGGAATTTCGAAGGGGTCAGGACGGGCCAGGCCGAGCACCGTGTGCTCTGGGAGCCAGACCGGCCCCGATTTTCCGCCGAAGAGCAGGAGGTTTGTTCGCGCTGTGGCCACGCAGCTGCTGCAAGGGAAGAGGCTTAGCCCGGGCTGCGTCTGGTGTGGATGTGAACCGGCTTGGGACCCGGCCGGCTTTTCAGACTCAGGGCGCTGCTAGGCCCCCACAGGGGCAGGGTGGGGGGCTATGACTAACCAGGGAAGCGGGCTCTTGCCCTGGCTGCCAGACGTGGGTGGGGGCTCGCCCAGCTCCCTCTGTGACCAGAGGTGGTGTCGGAGCCGGTGGGGCCGTATCGCTGGGCCCAGCAGGCTGATGGAGGAGGGTGAAGGCGAAGCATGTCGGTGGGCTTCCCGGGGTGCTAAGTGGGTCCCGGCCCCTTCGCAGCCCTGGCGCCTCCCCGGTCCCCCTTCCCATCGTCCCACAAAGGCCCACTTGTCAGACACTCCTCCGAGGGCCACTGTTGACATCGCTGTCACTCTGTTCGTGAGCCGCCATCCCTGCTATGACAGACAGCTTAAAACACAGGCTTAGGGGGCTGTCAGCATGCTTTTGAGAAAAGCCTGCCGGGACCCGATTAAACGGGGCTCGTAGAGAAGCCGCCCTTTCCGGGATGACACAGGCAAGTGGCAGGTAATCCCCGTCTTGATCTCCTCGCTGCCCCGAGAGGCTTATGGTAACTGATACCCCTGTGAATGCACTGGGCCTGCTTGGGTTACCCAGAAAGGCGGGCGCGTCTTCCTGGCCCTTCCCCATGGAATGTGCTGAGATAAAGGCACCTTGAAGTTGGCCACAGTCTCCCGAGAGGCTGCTCCGAAGGGAAAATTTGACTTCCCCTAAGCTGAGGTCGATGTCGTTTTGTGGTTTTCTCTGAAGCCTTTCAGGGCGTGCTGCTCCAGGGGCCCACTGCACCCCAGTCTGCAGCCATGGGCAGGGCGAGTGGGCCCCCGGGGACTCACTGGCTTCCTGTCCTGGTGTGGCCTCTGACTCCAGGGTTGGAGTGAGTGGGGGGCATTTTCCGCTCATAGCTTACTGTTCCCACCATGATTACGAGCTGCCCTGGGAATTATGGGTCCGTGGGGCTGCGGGGACACACTGTGGCCCAGAGGCTTGGTTCCGTCATTCTGGGCTCCTCCCTGTACCCTCTGACCAGGGACATGGAGGGCGACCTGGTGGGGCTGAAAGCACCCACACAGGACCCTCAGAACCCGTCTCGGGCCTCTGACTGCGTTGCTCACTGGGTCTTGGGCCGAGTCTGCCCTGCAGCCCCAGGCCCATCTGTAAGACAGGGAAGCTCAGTTACAAGACGCTCGGGCTCGGGGTGACCAGGTCTAGCAAATGAAAACGCCCTGCCAGCTCAATATGGGCGTCAGGTAGACAGCGGGCACCTTCCCAGCGCAGCGATGCCTCAGGCAACGTTTGGGGCCCCACTTACTGAGAAATGACCTGTTGTTCATCGGGGCTTCGCTTGACCTGTGTCCTGTCCCCTGAGTCACCTGTGTAGTCCAGGCTACAAGACGCACAGCCTGTTTCTTGTATCCAGCAGCTTCCGGGAGCCACCGGGAAGACATGAGCATGAGTGTCCAGACAGTTCTCGACTATCACCCCCCTCTGACGTACTCAGGGCCAAACCCGCTTCTTCAAAGACGCACTCCCAGGGTGTCCCCTGGTGCCTGAAGGCATCCGGCTGTCAGCAGGCACTCAGCACTGAATGCAGGAATGAAATGGCCACACTGCACCTTTGTAGCCTTGCTTGACCTCCGTGGAGCCCATGTTCTGGTGACTGTCTTTGCCCACAAATGACCCTCCGGGTCCCTTCCTGCAGACAGGCACATTCACAGCACGCAGGGCCCAGCACAGCTGACACCCACTCTACCCCGTGGATCTTGTGATTTGCTTTGATTCTTTGTTCCTCATCTATAAAATAGAGGTAACAGTAAGACCCAGATGAGCCTGTTCTAGAGAAGACACGAGCTAATACATGTATTACATTTAGAAAGCAGAACAGGACACATAATGATGGTTTCCAGTGATCGTACAAGGGCCACCTCCTCCACGAAGTCCTCTCTGATTGTCTGCTTCCTGCCCCTCCAAGGAAGCAAGCTCTGCCCTGAGCTGTGAGCTCCCTCTGTGTCCTCTAACCCAGGACTTTGGGGTGGAAGGAGCCATGGTCATCTCTCCCCTCTCCGACGGATCTCACATTCCTTGTGGAAAGGCCCAGCTGCACCACCCTGGGGTCTGCACGTGGCCTGGCACGTGGAGGACGCTTCATGGACTGCACGAAGCCATGGGTCAGTTAGAGCACGCACTGCTCAGGAAGAGTTCCGGATGGGTCAGGGTGTGGAACTGCAACCCTAGTGCGTTTTTGCCTGCTGTCTCCCGGACATCAGGGAACTGAGGTGACAAAGAAGAGGCCCGCGTAGCATACGGCTGAAACGCTGCCACAGCTCAGTGTGGTAGACGGAGCTGGGCCAGGTCCGCAGGTGCTGAAACCCCGCTCTGGTTTTTCACAGCTTCAGGCCTCCCAGAGCACCTATGTACTCAAGTGTGGTGGGTGTAGGAGCTATTCTGCTCAGCTGCTCAGTGGTGGGGAGGGCTGGGGCTTGCCCAGGGCAGAGGTAAATGGCTTTGCGGGGCTTAGCGCGAAGAGGCGAGGGCAGGTGAGCCTGGCATCAGGAAGGCCTTGTGAAACCCTGGCTCTGAGGCAGCTGGCTGGGCCTGGAGCTCCCCACAGGCTCCCCATGTGTGTCCAAACACAGAGAAGAAGGTGGAACTCAGCCTGGAGCCTCCATTCCATTATCCGGAGGTCAAGGGCAAGAGAGGCCCCTTCTGGCCCCCTGCAGGCGCGGGAAACCAAGCCGCTCGGGTAGAAACACGCAGAGCTCACGGCTCACCTGAGCCCTGGTGCCCTGGCACACGGGCCCTGGCCACGGAGGGCGGCGGGTCCCGCACATCCTCCCCCCACCCCAGGGGACCCTGAGCCTGGTGTTCTGATGGACGCTCCCTGCACCCCCAGCTACTCGACCCGAGGATAAAGGTCGCGCTGAGCTTCAGCGGTTTGAGCTAGTAAAGATTTTTATAAAAACTCACTGTCTTGATTTGTGTTCAAGTGCTTTAAAGTTCACATATTTCTTAGCTGAACTCTGCAGGCTGCAGCCATTTCATCCACAATCAGCCTGGATCGGTTCTGCTTATTCAGAGCCCATCAATTACAGAGCCGGACTGGGGCACTCCGGCCCGTTTGCTGCCTTCGCCTCAGGCGAGCCCATTTATCTGACATTTAATAAGGAGTTTTAGATTTCGCAGCTTATCAGAAGAGCGCGGGCGGGGGGAGCCGTGACTCCCCCACGGAGGGCTGTGTGGGGCTCCCGCCGGGCGCCGTTCCCCGGCCGCAGTTCGGGACACGGGGGCTCCCTGGGCCTTCGCTGCCCTTCCTTGTCCTAAACTGTCCCAGGGCTGGTGTCTCCAGAACATTTCCATGTTGCGAGGTCACAGGGAGAACCCCACATCAAGCCTGGCATTAGCGGAAACTCTGGAATTGCGAGCAAGGACCCGAAGCTCTGAGGCTTGAGAAAAGTTCAAGTTGACCAGTCATGATGGGGTGAGGGGGGCGCGGGGGTGTCGGTGCAGGCAGGGTGCTAGGACGCGGGGTGACGAGGGCAAGGCCCGGCCCCGGGGCCGGGACCCGCTGTGTGGCCGGAGGACGGAGTGGACCGCCCAAGGCCCAGGCAGTGGGGGGACCCAGTCGTGGCGGGAGAGCGGGGGTGGGGGCGTCGGCATCCCTGGGGTTGTCGCTCGGGCCCTGAGGTGCGCTCACAGCACAGCTACCGGGGCCCCCAGTGGCGGAGGTGGCCGCGCCCTGCTCTGCTTCGGACCCCACGCCCAGCGGGCAAAGCCACCTCCGAGCTATGGCCGACCGCGCTGGACGCGTGGCGTGGGCACCGCCCCCGTGGGCACCACCAATGCCCTTTCGGCAGTTTCACCCCACGTCAGCGCCCTGGCGGTGCAGCACTGCCGTAGAAGGTGGATTCTTTGCTGCTCTGGCCTCCCGATTTATAGGCTTGTCGTCGCGGGGAGCCCCGCTATCGTTTAGCTGGACAAATGCAGCTATGTCCGGCGGTCTCTGGGGTCGGTGCTGCCCCTTTGCTCGTTAAGAGTCAGAATTTCGAGCGCCACTCCGATGTCGCGACCTGCTGCCTCCACTGCAGGGCTCCGCTCCCTCAAGTGGGTCTCAGATGTCTCCACCCCTCTCGGGCACACGGGCAGTCTCAGCAGCCCCGGAACCTGGCTGGGAGGCGGAGACAAGCCAGGAGCACCATGCAGACGGTCGCCCCGCGGCTCCTGTGCGCCAGCGGCCTCATCCAGCTTCCTCCCACTGACCGAGACCTCCCCACGGAGCGTCGGATCTGCTGGCGCGCCTGCTGTCTGCCCCAGACCCTGGGGTGACCCACAGACTCTGAAGCCCAGTGCACCCAAGGGTGAACTCTTCATCGCCTCCCTCATCTCCCTCCTGCTGTCTGCCCGTGGGGCGCTGCTCCCCGCCTTCGGGCCGGTCCCCGGCGCCTTCCAGGACCTCCCCCGCTGCCCATTCCTCAGCCCCCCACTTCCCCTCCTAGAACATCACCCCTGTTCTCGCCACAGGAAATGCTGCACAAATGCAAGGCAGAGCCACAGTGGGCTTCTCCTCGAACCGCTTCCAAGGGACGCTCTTGGCACAAACTGGAGCCACGAACCCAAATGGGGTTATTTGGAGGTGGCTGGGAGAAGACCCCGCTCCCTGGCCTGAGGTTTCAGGCCCGAGTGCTCAGGAGGCCCAGGGTTGAGGGGCGGGGCGGGGAGGGGTGCTGGAAGAGCACCTGCCTCTTGGTGTCCGCGGCCCTGGGCTTAACGTGGGGGTGCGACAACACGTTTGCAGAATGTGTTTGCCTTGGAGAAAACGTGGCTCATGATAGCTGCCCCAGAGGATTCCTTTTGCTTTCAAGAGGAAACGTTCCCAGTGGTCACGCTGCCTGTTAGAGACTCGCCGGGCTTCAGCAGGTGTCTGGAATAACCAGTGTCTCGCTGCAGGACCTGCAGCCCCGACTTGCCCTGGGTCGGCAGGTTTCCACTGAGCTTTCATTTACAAATGAAGTGAAATGAATTGCAGCGTGCAAGGAGGTCCAAGTGTTTACTGGGAGACCCAAGGCTCCTCTAGCTTCCCCCTTTGGAGATGAAAAAACTGAGGCCCACAGAGTGCGGAGGCTCTGCCGGAGGCCGCGAGGACACTGGCTGGGCTGGGGCTGGTACCGGTGGAATATTCACCCCATCCGCCGCGTCCCTGCCTTCCTGAGACAGGAACAGCAAAGCTCTCAGAGAGAGGCGGGCACACAGCGGGGGGCGTCCAGGCCAAGATGGGCGCCCCGAAACCTGGGTGCCCCCACCGCCGCTGAGGAAAGACCTGCCATTCCAGAATCTTCCTTCTTCATAGTCAGGACTCAGAAGCAGATTGTGGTGAAGAGCGGGGTCGTTCCCATAAAGCACCGCGCATTTAGCAAACTATCATGGCAACAGACACAAGGTGAGGGAGAGGAAAACACAACTTGAAAAGAAAGCTTTACACAGAAGCAAAGGGGTGCGGGGGCCCCGGCTGTCCCCGGTTTAAATCCACCGTGTTCCGGCCAGAGATGAAATGCCTGCTCCCCGCCGGCTCCAGATGCCAGGCCCGAGACAAAGGCCTGCTTGTCCGGGACAGGGGCCTCGGTGCAGTTTCACAGAAGGTTCCAGGGCACCGGTCACCTGTGGCTCTGCTGAAGGTGACACCTGTCATGGGCAGAGCCCCACCCGCTCCTCCTCTTGGGGTGACCCTTGCTAAGGACACTGAGGACCCTAGGGCACCCCAGATGTGCACAGGGGCCCTCCCTGGGCCGGACTGCCCCTAGGGCCACCACCGACCTCCAGCCCCAGGGAAGGGCACCCCAGAGGGAGACGGAGACCGAGACAGCTGCATTTCTGTGTCTCATGAAGCCGGGCATTCCTGGGCTTGTCCAGGCTCTGCCCGTTCGGGGAGGTGGACACGTCAGGGTCCTTGTGGGACAAAGCCCTGGGCACTGGCTCTCTGAGTGCCTGGCCCTGGGCACCTCTGTTCCCCTAGTCCGCCGCCCCGAGTCTCCTGCTCTCTCAGCCTTGCTTCCGGCGGTGACCAGAAGGCCTGCCTCTGGTGCGCTCTCCCTCTCTGCTCTCACGAGCCTTGCTCCCCCCTCCCAGACGCCAGCAGCCCTGCCCTGTCCAGGGCCTGCTGTGGGCCCCCACCACAGGCCCTTAGCAGGATGGGCTGCAGGCCTCCTGGCTCCCACCACCTGCATGGCCTGTGGGGCCAGGACTGTGTCTGCTTACTTGTTCCCCAGATGGGCTGGGAGTCTGGCCTCCAGGTTCCGGGGGCCTTTCCTGGCCTAGGGGGTGCTGGGGTGGTTGGTCTACACACACCCCTTCCTGAGGAGGGGAGATTTCACTTTGGCTAATTAGCGGCGAGCAGCCTTCGTGAGAAAGGACCAGACAGGACAGTGTTGACCTTCTGGGCGCACAGTCTCTGTGATAAGTACCCTGCCGGCCACGGGAGACAGCAGTGTGGTCAGCGCGTGGACAGAGAAGCAGCTGTGCTGGGCAAACCGTGTTCCTCTCAGGGTTTGGAGTGGAACTACAGTCCGTGACCATGGTGGGTGTCCCCTGGTCTGTGCCTGCTGGGGCCTGCTGGGGCCCCGGGGAGGGGACACATAGACCATACAGGAGGCTGACACTCTCCTTTTTTTTTTTTT
>NW_004567112.1:3334736-3342305 GCF_000260355.1 Condylura cristata | reverse complement strand
GGTCAGGAGAGGTCTGCCGCGCCATGGGGTCACCTCCGGGGCAGGCAGGAATCGAACTCATGCGGCAGCGGCTTTAGCTTCTCAGTGCTGTGCTTTAACCCGCTGCGCCACCAGGGAGGGCCTGACACTCTCCTTTTTGGGAGGATTTTATAGAAAAGGCCTCGGCCCGCGGCATGGTCCAGCGTGGCCCCAGGTGGTTCTGGGCAGGCCGGTCTCCTCTCAAGCTGGGAGAGCTGTGCCTGGAGGCGCGGGGTGTCTGGGCTGCCCCCTCCAGCCCCAGTCCTGAGTCCCTCCCTCCCTCTTCCCCTCTGAGCAGCAGCACCCAGGAGCCCCTGCCTGCCCCCAGGGCGGCATCACCAGCCACTGCAAAGGGAAACTCAGCAGCAGCCCAGTTGTGGGCTCGCTCGGCTCTCCTCTGCTGTGCTGGGCAGAAGCTGGGGTGACCCCAAGCTGGGCTCTCGAGTCCTCTGAGGGCGTGCTCATGTGTGTGCAGGCCAGGGGCATGCGCAGGGGCCCAGCTCTCCAGGCCTGTGACCGCTCTCTGCCTGTGTCTCCTACGGGCGGTCTTCTGGCTCCCCGGACGCCCTAACACCAACCCGGGGTCCCCGGTGCAGGTCCTTGAGGGCCAGAAGTGCCACCTTTTAGAAGCTCACCTTGGACGTCTGGTGGGATCACTTCTGGCGCGCTCTGCTCACTGAGGCGAGGACAGGTTCCACCTGGGTGGAGGGAGGTGCAGAGGGCGCCGGACCCGCGGGGAAGGCAGGGTTCTGTGGGAGCACGTGGCACTAGTCAGGGGCAACAGGATCCCCGCGTCTCCCTGCTGGGTGGTCAGCCTGGCCCTCGCCCCTGCGCTTGCTCGAGAGCCAGGACTGCCTCCCCGTGGCACTCGTGGGAGGATGAGTAGCAGGCAGTCGCCTCCAGCTTCCTCAGTCGGGGCTGCCACTGTCACAGGCCCTGGCTCTGCCACCTCTACCAGCCCGTGAAGCCTGTCCGGGTGTGCCACCGCCTCGTCCTTCCCCGGGGACGGGCAGTACCATCCTCGCGGGGCTGAAGGACGTGAGGCTTGAGGCCCGCTTCCCTGTGGGCTCATGGCCACTCAGGCGAGGAGGCCGCATGCCAGGACGTGACACGTCCATTAACTGACACCTCGTGACAGTGACAAGCTGGACGGGAGGGCGTGGACTGTGACTGCCGTGGGACTCTGGTGCTGGGTTTTGTTCTCAGGAAGTCCAAAGGGAAACCCGAGAAATGACTGCACGGGCGTCCAGGACCTGATCCTTCGTGCTGCTCTTTCTCCAAAGCAAAGGCCAAATCCCGACCTGAAGTCCCTGTCACACTTGCGAAGGACTCAGCCTGCGTGGAACCCCCTGAGGGCCAGCGGGGGAGCAGCAGGTCCGGCTTATCCTATTTAGGCCTTCCGGGGCAGGCCGGGATTTCAGTGAAGCTTTAAGATGTTTCCTTCCTAAGAGTGACTCCTTTCTGCTCTCTTGATTTGCTTTAGTGACCAGAAGTCCTTCAAGCCAGCAAAGTTTGGAGAAATTGTTAGTCTTAAAAAAATAACAAGTTTACAGGCTTCATAGATAGCGGGACCCTTGAGACACCTTGTTGAGTGCCCTCATTTTACAAAGGAGAGAGCCAAGCCCAGAGAAGGGAAGTGACTTGCCTAAGGCCACACAGCCCGAGGGTGTTGCTGCTCAGACCAGGGTTTCGCTCATTTTACTTTGTTCACTCACTTGACCTTGCTTGAAATTTCTAGTCAAAACTTTCTTTTTGGTCCAGCAGCAACTTAGTTGGCTGTTAACGCTGAGCATTTTCCAGAGTATTCCAGCACTTTCTGGCCCACCGAGGACTATGCTGGTAATTCCATACCCTGCCTGAGACCTCCCTTTCCTGTTCTGGTAGATTGTTCTGTCTTTGCTGCCCCCAGGTGATGCACCAGGTGTGTGGCTGAAGAAGTGGTTGGGTTCATGGACTCTGGGCCCATAGCTCGGGCTCCCTTCTGTGAAGCCTTGTGCTTGCCGCTGGTTGAGGGAGATCTTTTCCCAGCATGCCTTACTTCCTTTTTGTGTTTCATGGGCAGTCACAGTGCTCTGTTAAGATTTCTCCCCCATACGCCACCCCCTTTCTTGCACTCAGGGGTCTTAGAAGCCTTGTGTTTTAGACGTGGGCACAGGTGTGATTCTTCTGACATTGATTATTGACGGCATAATCTCATGTCCCCAGTTCTTCTGGTTTGGTGATGATGAAGACCAGGGTCTAGCTGATGGAGGAGGTGGAGATATAAATGATGCTTATGATGATGGTGATGGTGATGGTGGTGATGAAGATGGTGATAATGATGAGGGTGATGGTGGTGGCAGAGGTGATCATGATGAAGGTGATGATGGTGGTGGTGATGAAGATGGCGATGGAGATGATGGTAGTGGAGGTAATCACGATGAAGATGGTGAAGATCAGGGACTAGCTGATGGTGATGGTGGTGATGAAGATGGTGATAATGATGAGGGTGACGGTGGTGGCAGAGGTGATCATGATGAAGGTGATGATGGTAGTGGTGAGGATGACGATGGAGATCATGATGATAAGAACATGGTGTGAAGAAGGGGATGATGATGGTGATGACGTCGGCCCTCTGTCTTGCCTCTTACACACAATAACTCTTCATTCTGGGAGCCCAGCGTCACTAGGAAATTTCGGGCATCCTTTCCCTGAGCTGTGACCCCTTCCTATTTCCCACCAAGCCAGCCTTATTCAGAGCTGGGTCTCCCTATTGTCTTGGTGTATTAGAATCAGTTGGGTCATTTAAAAAATTCCGGTTCCCAGGCTTCACCCCAATGACTACATGAGTCTCTCTGGGAACAGAGCCTGGAAACACAGCTCCACAGGTTCTTGGGTGGTGTTTAGGCACCTGGCTTTTGAGACAACGCATCTACGAGAGCTGTTTGTCTATAGCTGTGTGCCTGGCACAGCACAGGTGAAAGCATGAGTCAGTCAGTGAGTGGTGCCCTGTCCCTGAACTTGACCATGAAATGTCCATTTGATCACCCAGAGCAAACCAGGTGGTCTCATCCCTCTTGCTCACAAGCGCCTCTCTCCTTGTCACTGACTCGGCGTGAGCCCCTCTCTGCTCCTGCCCTTTGCGCCTAGACCATTATCTGCTCCCCATGAAGTGCCCACTTTTGGGCGGTACCGCGGGGTGCGGGGACTTAGGTGGGCTTTTGCTCTCTCTGCCCGCTCCCCAGTTTTGATGACCCTTTCCCTGTTTCCTGATTTGGGTGACCTCATCATTTTCCTCGGAAAATAAAAATGACCTGCCGCCACCCATGTCCCGCTACAAGTCCCGCAGGTCACCGACGCGGGGTGGCCCTCTTCACAGCCCGTCCCCCGTCCAGCTCCTGAACCTGGAAAGGCCATTTGCCCTGCTGCTTTTTGAGCAGATTGGCCAAAGCCCTCTAAGTCCTTTTGTCTTGCATCTTTTCTCTTTCCTTTCTCCTGGTCCTCTTTGACTTTGGGGCGCAGCAAGGATCCATTGCATGGGCTGATGGGGCCTGGCTTTTCAGACCCCCAGCACACTGGTGGGGGTGGGATGTGAGGTCCCTCCCCCACGCTTCGAGGGGCCGGGCCCCCTCCCCCACACCGCCAGTAGGGTTTGCACAGAAACTGTTTCTCTCAGCGCAGCCCCGTTCTCTAGGCCCCGTGCTGGGTTTAACGCCAGAGCACTGCGGATTTCTCACCGCATTAACTCCCCTCTAAAACCACCCAAACGGGCAGGGCTCGCCTCTGCTTTATGGACGCCCAGTCACTGTGTAAGCAAACTGGCTCTCTCAGGGAGCTACATGTCCTGTACATGATCCACACCTTGCGGCTAACGGCCTCCCAGGGACACACAGCCCGCACCCGTCCCGCCAAGGGGACTCCTCCGGGCCCCTGACGTCTGGGGACGGGCGTGGCCCTCCCTGGCCTCGGCCTGTGCCTCACCCAGTTTTCCTGCCAAGTAGTGCATGTTACATGCCCAAGGAGCGACACTGGGAGCCGCCATCCTGCATGCTCACTTCCACTGTGGACAAGTCCTTCTTTGGATGTTACAAATTCAGATTTCGGGTGACACCTTTCTGCTGAGCCTTTTGAACCGCTCAGACAGGGGGCGCACATGCAAAAGTGTGCCAAAGGGCCCTGGCATCTACCACTTGTGGCTGTTCTCAGACCCCTGTACTCCCAGGGCAAAGTGTGGGTGACTCTGTGTAGCGCCGAGGCCCCAGAACTCCCGAGGAGAAGCCCGCAGTCTGACTTGCCGAGGTCAGTAATGGTCAGCCACAGCCCAGGCTGCTGGTGTGGGCAGTGCCCGCTGCTGTGGTGACCGGTGCCTGGACGGTGGGGCTTCATTTAGCTCAGGTTACTTTTCACCTAGGGCTCAGGTGGCCTATTTGACCAAAAGGTGCCTTTTCTCCCCAGAGTGACCTCCGGATCTATAGGCAGTTGCGTCCAGGGCTGGAACAAAGAGTTGCCCTTCTTCAGGGTGAAATGCTGGGGCCCGCAGCTCCCTGGGCAGGTCCTGCAGGTGCCGCAGGTGCGGGCAAAGGCTGGCCAGCAGCTGGACAAGCCCTGAGAGGCAGTGGGAGGCCCCGGGAGGTAGCTTCTGAGGAAGGGAGCAAGGACTTTCTGGAGGCGTCTGGAAAGTCGGTGAGAGACCTGGGGGTGCCTGACCTCTCATACCCCTCCTCTGGCCCCTGACAAAAGCGAGTAGAGGCTGGGGGCAGGGAGGCAAGATGCAGAGTAAGCAGAGAGCCGAGAAGGACGCAGCGCTGGACAGTGGTTTGAGGGGAGTAAAGCAGCGAGCAGGGACCCTCGAGGCTCCAGTCATGGGCTTGACCCACCTGACCTTCACCCAGGTGCTCCAGAAAGACTCGTCGAAATGTGGTCAGAAAGCCTCGATGGAGGCCTGTGCTCCCCAGCCCCGAGCCACAAGTCTCGAGAGCCTCTCCAAGGGAGCCTGGCCTCACGGGGTCTGGGTCTCTGTCAGGTCCAGCTCCCTGCCCCGCCCAGCGCCGGGGCACAAGAGACGCACGGCTGGAACGGGGTGTGGGAGCCCACTTCTCTTCGTGCGCCCTCCCGTAGCTGAACTTGCTCCTGAAATGCTGCCTCTTCCAGGCAGCCGGCTGGTCGGGCCAGACAGCTGCTTGCCGGGGGCTCACTGTGGTGACCCCAACCTCGGCCTCACTTCTGCAGGGACCAGCACAGCCGCCCTGAGATTGCCGACCCTTCCCGCCGAGCGGTGGGCTGCCCTGCCCCGGTGTCGCCTGTGCCCACGAGGCTTCTCTCCTCCAGGCAGTGGCTCCTCCGGGCGGTGGCTTCTTCTCTCCCCGGGCAGTGACCAGTGCAGCCCCAACTTCCGACCTGCAGCTGCCAGAGCAAGCATTCAGGGCACCAGGGTCCTTAGAACCCTGTGGAAGGTCTGCCTCCGGCCGGGAGTCCCTGCAAGACCTGGGTCCTCACCCCTCACCCACACACAGACCCACCACCCACGCCGCGGGCGTCTCCTGCCTCTGCCTGGGTCCTCACCCCTCACCCACACGCAGACCCACCACCCAGGCCACAGGGTGTCTTTACCTTTGCAGCCTGCAGCTCCCGGCGGGGAGGGGGGTTCGCTCAGGACTCCCAGAAACCCTCCCCCACCCCGGGCCTCTGATGAAGGGATCAGTCAGGAATTCATAAAGTATTTACTTAGCTGCCAAAAGCACCCCCACCCCCCTCTCTTGTTGGGTAGAATTGATGCAAAGTTTCCGAGACAAGCCCGCGATTGCGGCTGTCACCAAACAATGCCATATTTCTTTTCTTCTCTTAAATTCTAGGGATCATTCCCTGTAAGAGGGCAATTTGTCTGTCAGGCAGGCAAAACAGGGGCCGCTCCCTGCCCTCATTAAACTGACAGCAGGGATATTAGCAGAAAACGAAGCCAGCCCGCCATGAAGCTAGCCACTGTTTTATGACAAGCGCCAGGGAGATATTTTCAGTAATTAATTTGATAAATATATTAATTATGAATTGAGTTGACAGTACAATCAGATTGTCAGCCTTCCAGACAGCCTCTTGTGATAAAGCTCCGTGATGAAGTGGATGGATTTCAGGCCTGTCATCCTGCCGGGCAGTTCCTTACGCCGCCCATTCACTCTGTAATTTCCTGCACACTGTAATTAAATGGTGGCTTTCTGATTGGAAGTGAGTCCTCAAACTTAATCTTTCTCTCTGAGCATGCGGGGGGAGGGGTACAAAAAAGCCCTTTGTTTCAGGGGATTTTAATGTTAAGAAGTAGTTTGCTTCTCTGACTCTTTTAAGTGCACCCCCATCTGGTCACCTTGGAGGAGGTAGCGAGACCCAGAGGCAGACTCCGGGGTGAGGCTGGGGGGTGGCCTGGGGCGCACTCGTCTGGGGTCAGCTCTGCCGACCTCTGGCTCTGCCACTGGCCCAGGTCCACTCCTCTCTGGCCTGCTTCTTCTGCCAGAGGAAAAGCGACGCACTGAATGGCGCATCGTGTCCGCCCCATTACCCCGCTGGCCTGGGGTCCAGGGCCGGTCCCCCGGGGTCTCCCTCACTGAGGGAGGGGGCAGGGGGTGGGGGAGAAGCGAGCCAGTGTCAGCTGTGTCTGCAGGACAGGTCACTCAGGGAGTCCCTTGCCGGTACTTTTTTCCCCCCTTTTGATGAAATTAATTATGAACACTGCCCGGGGTCATTCTGCTCCGGAGATACACGTCAAGATAAAATATTTCAGAAACACTTATATTTAATAATTTAATATGGTGGTTCGCATTTGGGTGCAACAAAGGGAATGATTGGTAATGGCAAGTGTTAAGGAGGCAGGAGGAAGCCCAGCAAAGCGGGGGGACCGTGGACAAAATCAGAGAGGTCACCAGAGGCTTGTGTCCCGCGAGCCCCAAGGCCAGGCTTTAAGACAAGAGCCCTGACATTTGTGAGCCTTGTAAGGAAGTCGTGGATTAAGCCATCTGGGGCTGCCAGGTGCCCTGGGCAGAGAGAGAGAGCGAGCGAGGCTGCTCACGGGAGGTTGCGGACACGCCGCGGTCTAGAGGCCGAGAAAGTCAGAGCTGAGACTCGCACAGGCCGAGGGCTGCCCCAGGGCACGAGCGAGACCCCGGCTCCGGGGTCTGTGCTCCATGACAGGTGCTCAGCTTCGCCCCTGAAGTTCCAAGCTGCAAATCCAACAGCCGCTCGCCCACCATGCTTCAGTGTGTCTGTAAAATGGGCCAGTCAGTCCCCACCTCAGATTTTCCGTGAAGATTAAAAAAGGCATGAAGGGGCTCGTGGGGCTGCTAGGACACAGGGAAGCGAACAGCATCTTCCGCCACTGCTGAGCTCTCTCTAGAGGTGAGCAACAGATGGCCTGAATTTCGCAGATGAGGCGCTGAAGCACAGAGAGGTCAAGCGCCTTGCGCAAGGTCGCCCAGCGAGTTAGGGATTTAAAGCCAAATGGTCTGGGCTTCTGATGGTGGCTGGCGGGTGTGAGAACAAACGCTGGAGTGGCCGGTGAAGCCGCCTCCTTGTCCATTTCAGGGGGGC
>NW_004567112.1:3333293-3334401 GCF_000260355.1 Condylura cristata | reverse complement strand
CCCTGGCAGGAAACTGGCAGTGCTTATCCAGCACCGGGCACCCCTGCATTTGCCAGCGTCCTTGCGGTGAGGTTGGGCCCTCTGGCTCGCCCTGGCCGTGGACTCTGAGCGGAAGTGACGTGTGACACTTCCGGGCTGAGCAGCAAAGAGCAGCTGTGCGCCCTGCCCCGGCCACCAGAAGCCTCAGAGGCCTCGGAGTGCTCCAGACGGACAAGGGCCTCCCGCCCCGCCCCAGGTGCCCGACACCGAGAAGCAAAGCCTCGTGGCGTGGCCACTGAGATCTGGGGTGCGTCTGGGGGGGCGCCCGCTCCTTCTCGCCGTGACACACCATCTCCAACCTGTCACAGGCCAGGCGGCTGAGTTCACCCTTGCCCTGGGCCTCCGCACGTGCTGTCTCCCCAGCGGCTCCCCCCCCCCACGGAGCGCCGGCCTGCTGTCCCCAAGGGGCAGCCTGCCCTCTCAGCGCTTCCCATGCTCATGCTGCATGACCGCAGCAGCACGTTCCCAGCTCCGGTTGCTGTGGCCCCTCGCTGTCAGCACAGTAGGGCCCGCTCCCCAGATAACCTGCGGGGCCGCCACGGCAGCAAAGGGTCTGTACTCCGTCCACACAGGCCCTCGCCAGAGCCGCGCGCACACCAGCCGCTAGTTCACAGTTGCTGCACACGTGCATGTGTGTGAGTGTGCGCGTGTGCACATGCCTGAGTGTGTATGCGCGCATGTGAGCGTGCACGTGCGTGCGTGTGTTCACGAGTGTGCACGTGTGCGTGTGTGCGTGAACGGATGGGCGCCTGGCAGTGGGTCCTGGGTGGCTCTGCTCTCTGGGCCCTGCCTGCCGCCTTGTCCCTTGTTCCCCAGGCACAGCCAAAGCGTGACTAGGGCCACCTCAGGGCTGGCTGCCAGAGGGGTCCTGAGGCCCCAGTAACCCACCGTGAGTTCTGGGGCGCACTGCTCCTCCAGGGCCGCTTCTCCGCCTCTGAGGTCCGGGTGCGCAGGCTGCGCCTCCAGTGCGCCTCGGGTGGGAGATCTCTGCTGCTGGGGCCAGGAGCGCCCTCTGCGGCAGGGGCGCTGTGCCGTCCCTCCCTGCTCTGGGTCGCTGCCCTCGGCTGCA
>NW_004567112.1:3320580-3332828 GCF_000260355.1 Condylura cristata | reverse complement strand
GCGTCTGTCACCTGGAAATCACAGTCCCGCCAAGAGCAGCCACCAGCACCAGAGCTCAGAGTCGCCAGTGCAGGGGCGGCGGCCAGGGGCCCGCCTGCTGGGCCCCCTCCTGCACCTCCAGACAAAACACGGACGTGGCAGAGCCTCGCTGCCAAGTCACGGAGCTCAAGCCGGTGCCCACGTGCGAACGCTCTAATCAAGACAGAACATTTGGGGCGAAGTGAAAAAGTGCTCTCCCACCACGGAGGCCATTTCTAGGCACTTCTCTCTCGTGCACAAACACGCACGTCCCCCCAGGCTCCAGGCGGAGGCCCTTCTCTTAACTTCTCCAAGAAAGCAGTAAGGGTTGTGGGCACAGCCAGAGCTGACAGCGTCCTTGGTCAGATCATCCTCGAATCTATATTTTAACATGTCCCCATTCTATTTCAAAGAGAGTCATGATTGCTCTCGAAAAAAAAGTAAAACCAAAGCCAGAGAATTATCTCTGATCCCACCCTCCGCCCCAGAACGTTCTCAGCAGAGCCGCTGGGTGTCATTGATTAAATCCCGAATGATGAACCATAAGCTCCTTTATTTTATACCAGAAGCGACTGGTAAGTGGACACAAATTGATTTTGGAGAGGATGCTAAGTGGTAATCCTTCCCGGGTTCCCAGTAAAGAAAATACACCTATCTGAGGGAATTTTCGACTTGGGCTTGAACTTGATGCCTTTTTAGAGCCCAAGTGGGAACTATGGCGCTTTTGTGTGCCTGTCAGACGTCTCCGCTTAAAGCCCAGGAGGGATGATGAACGTGCACCTCGCTTTGATGTTAATGCGGCTCCAGGGCCGGGCCTGCGGTTGACACTGCGGACTCGTCCTGGCGGGGATGAGCGATGCTTGAGAATACACGGCACCTGCAGAGCGATGCCCGGATGGCGTCAGCGAGCAGTGCCCCGCCACCAGCTCCAGGAGCGGCTCAGGCTGCCTGGGGAGGGGCAGCGGGCGGAGAGCTCACCTGGGGGCCTCTGACAGCCGTAAATGGCCGCTAGGACACACGTGAAGGGCCCCCGGCGTGCGGGAGAAGAGCGTATTCCAGGAGTGGGAGGTGGCTCCTCCGAGCGCTGGTCCTTGGTGCCTCAGTTTCCCCAGTCTGGGAAGTGTCGGGATGCTGTTCTCTGTCACTGTTTGGGAAGATGAAGCCGGCGTGCTGGCCCCTGGGTGGAGCCCGCGGCCCGCCGGGAGCTGACCGGCCTCTTGGAGGTGTCCGCCGAGGCCCCTCGCCCTGGCGCCGCCTCCCGGCACAGCGGGAGAGGGAAAGGGGGTGCAGAGGGCACGCTGGGCTGCTGAGGCCCCAGACAGGGGTGCTGCTGCTGTGTGTGGGCCCAGGGGTATCTTCTGTGCGCTGGGGAAGAGAGAATGGGGGGGGCGGTCAGGAGATGGACACAGACACCCAGGTCCTAACTGTGGCCTGCCCCGCGTCCTCCACGTGGCACCCGGCCTCCCTGTCTCCACTGCAACCAACTTTGGGGGGCCCTGAGCCCTGCTGTCTTCACCCCCCCCCCACCCCCGAGAATGGCGAAAGACCTTGTTTCAGCACGAACTACCTTCTCACGCAGATGAACACATCCGGGCGGGCCTCAGGGCTGTCTGTTCCTCACTCTTACATCCACTTCTGACTGGAGGAGAAATTAAAAATTCTCAGGGCTTTCGCAAAACTGCCAGGGCCCCGTGCTGACGCTGCCCAGGGAGCTCCCTGAGAAGCCAGCCCTCGGCAGAAATGGGCTCCCGGGACTGAGCCCTGCGTGGCACTGGTGGGGGATGCGGAGATCTTGGGCTCTGCCGGCCACCCCGAGCTAGTCTGGGACAAGCCTGGGCCGCCTGGCCTGCTGCTCGGGACAGAGACCCCCGCTGTGCCTGCCGCTCGCGCATGCCTCTCTCCAGCGGGTCCGGTGCCCTTGGCCCCTGGACATGGTGTCCACTTAGGGTGGGCCCCGGGGTCAGGGCAGCCCCCACGCCGAAGCCCGCAGGCCCGCGGCCCCCAGCACCGGCACCGCTGGCAGGTCACGTGGTCCGACCCTTGGCTCAGGAATTATGGGCCCAGTAACTGCCCTGCTGGGGTTGGTGCCAAAGACGGGCCTGGGGTATTTTTGCTTTTGTTTCTGCAACAAGAGACTTTCCAGACAAATCAACTAGAAGCAACAAGAGACTTTCCAGACAAATCAACTAGAAACGGCCATGTAGGGGGTGGAAGCTCAGAGGCCTCTGTAGCATTCTCTGTGTTAGCTCACTGGCAACAAACTTCTCATAATTTGGCCAATCTTAGCCCTTAAGACATGATGTGCCTCAGCCTTGAATCAAATTAACGAGGGGTCCTGAAGGCTCTTGTAATTTCATGTGGAAACAATGTCTTAAATTAATATTTTCTTTAGTTCAAAAGGCTGCCCGTGCCTTTGGCTGAGGGCTCTGCAGCGAGAGGCAGGGTGACCCTGGCCAGAGGGCCTGGCTGCGTGGGGACACAAGTCCCACGCACACATCAATAACCAGAAAATATCTCACCCCGCGGCATTCGTCCACCAAAAATGTTTTACACCAGTTGAGCACAAAAATCAATTCTGAAGCACAGTATATCACAACCCATAAATTACACGTGTCCAGTCAAAAACGCGAGGGGAAAGGAACAGAGGTGAGGCCGAGGAAAGTTTGCACCGAGGAGATGCTGGGGGCAGCCCAGCGGCCGCCTGGCCCAGGAGGCCCCCAGCGAGGTCCCGGGCACCCTCCCGTTGCCCCTGCCGGACTGGGGGAGATGAGGACAGGCGGAGGGGGAGGGCCAAGGCCCACCCACCCCCAAGTCCGTTCCATGGGGGCGCCGGGATTTCCTTGCGCTGACTGGGAGGTCCAGGGGTCTTGCGGTCAAACCAGACACTCGCCAGGTAGCGAGCCTGGCCTGGGCCGGGCGGCGCACCTGCTCCCCGGCGGCTCTTCCTTGCTCCGGGAAGGGCGTGGGCGCCGGGACCGGCAGAGGCGCCTGCTCTCCCAGCAGGCCCGGGGTTCCCTGCCCGGGGCTGAAGGGCCCGGGGTGCTTTCGCATTGCTTTGCTCCGCGAGCCTGTGGTGGCGGGACTGTCCTGGGCCACCACTGGGCCCCATGCCCAGCGCAGAACGTCCGCGCACCGCTCACCCCGCCTCCTCTGCCCTGTGGTGAAGCTGCCCCAAAGCCAGGGTGTGCCACGGCCCCTTCTGTGCGCGTGCGGGCGACAGGGAAGCTCCACGCGCCCTTTACCCGCCTGCGTGTGGCCGGGGCTCCCGCCCCAACGGTGCCACCTGCCGCCTGCGCAGCGGGAGCTACCTGCATGCGAGGCGGCCTCACCTGGGAGGAATTCGGAGCCTCTACAGTGACCCCCAGATGCATGAGGCCTTGGTGCCTTCTAGCACACCCCTTTCCCCACCCCAAGCGCTCACTGGCCTGCTCGGAACTAGGAGCATTTGAAAACGCTTAATTGATTAAATGAGTGAGTGACTGATTAAAAAAATTAAATCTAAGCTGAAGCGGTTGACAAAGCGAAACGACGGCCCCGCCGCAGTCCCCCAGGAAGATGAATGGGCCGCTGTCGGCGACGCCCGGCATTTCAAGAACAGGGTCAGCCAGGGAGGCCGTCGCACCCCGCTCCCAAGGCGGTGGGGTGCAGCGGGCGCCACCGGCCGCAGGGGGAGCTCATTTGCTCCTCACTCGCTGGATGCCCGTGGGGCGTCTGCGCTGACCACCTACCTGGGTACCGGTGGCGGTCAGTGCCCACAAATCCAAGCACCAGAGGAAAAAGCAGCGAGTACAGACGCCAGTCCTTTGGCGTCCTCCCCCCGAGGGGGGTCTTGGGCCAGAGCAGCGAGCACAGTAAGTGACCCACGGCCTGGGCTAGGAGGCGGCGATGCGTGGGATGGCGCGCCAGGGGCTAAAGCGTCATTCAAACGCGTGGGAGCCGGGACGTGGCGGGGAGAGGGCCTGTGGCCTGCCGCCTTGCAGGTTTGACGTGGACATTCGCTGAGGCCATGTGTGTGCTTGGCAGCTGCTCTGGGCACAGCTGTGGTCACTGCCACACCCTTCTGTCCCCATGGTCAGCGCCCTTTAGTTGCCAGGCTCCGTCTAGGAGGGTCTCGTTGGCTCCCAGCGAGATTCATGGCAGAGAAAGTGGGGGAGCGGGGAGCTCAGGGCAGCTGCCTCCAGAGGTCTCTCGCCTCCTGGAGGGCACCTCATTGGCGCTGCCCAGCCCCAGGGTTCCTGCTGCTGCCGGAGGGACGCTGCGGTGGAGCACTGTGGAGGCCTGGGATTTTATTCTGTTTACAAGGCAGCGGGTGTGTCCGATAGTCACACGGAGCTGAAACCACACGGGGCATCAGGACAGTGTGTCAGGCAGAGCGACGGCGGGAGCCAGAGTGTCAGTACTGAGTCCCTGTCCCCACAGGCGCTGACGTGAGGGCCAGGTGCAGTGTACGGTGACGTGGCGTGTTGTGCGAGGCGTCAGGCCAGATGCCAGCCTGCACAGGCGTGGGCTGCGTCCTGGGAGGGGACTCCGAGGGCATCTGTGGCCCCGGGCAGGATGCCACCTGGGCTGAGACTGGTCCCCTGACAGCCTGCCCTTGGCCAGGGAGGGAGCCCTGTCCCCACAGCTCACTGTCTACAGGTAGCAGAGAGAGTGGGACGGAGACAGTCAGTTCCCCTGTCTTTGGGACCTGCAGAGACACGGGGGCGCATCAAGAACTGTCCCCAGCAGAGACTTGAGCCGGGAGGAGATCCACGCACCGGCGCCTTCGTGAGCTGGGCCTCCGTCTTTTAAAATGAACATGAATCCCTTGGTAGCTCTGATCAAATGGGTGCAAAGTGTAAGGTTTCTGGGGTCCCCCGAGCCCAACCCAGGGTGTTTGGCTCATTTATCCTTCCCAGTGCCTTTCGGTTAATATTTAGCGCATTTTATGAAGGTGGCACCGTCAATTAGAGACAGTTCTCTCTTTGGGAAATAACGCTGGGCTTTACCCAAAAAGAGCTAAGCTCCCTGAAGAACAACTTTTCATTGTTCTTTACCATTATTCTCTGGAGAGTTAATAGTAGCTCAAAAAAAAAAAAAAAAATCCGCTAGCGCTTCCCGCAATCTCAGACCAGCCCCAACTATGAGTCCACGTGCAGAGATGGACATCGCCCCTTTTCTCCTTCTAGTGCCCCTTACCTATTGATTAGTGATGCTGGCAGCCGGAACTTCAGGCCCCTCAAAGGGAGTGCAGAGGGCGATGGAGTATTCAGCCTCATGGGCTGCCTGCGGGCATTTGTGCGGGTGACTCTGGACACAGCTGAGCCCCTGCGGCGGGGCAGCTCACCCCCGGCAGCCCTGAAACCTGGGATCGCAGCCCATGCCGCGGGACATGCTGGGGGGCCGTGGCTGGGCACGCAGCCCAGGCAGAGGGGCGGGGTGCAGGGGCCCGGCGCCGCGGCCTGATGGCGAGATGCTGTGACCGTCTGTTCCTCTCTCTCATTTCTCTCCCGCTCTGCAGTACACCCGGATCTGTCTCACGTCGTCGAGAAACCAGTGGCTTCCTGCCTGTGGAATTCGGGCTCGCGGCACAAGGGGCTTCTAGTCCTCCGGGTGCACAGGCCCTGGCTCTCGTGGCCCGTGGCCTGCCACGTGGAGCAGCCACATTTGTGGGGCGGAGAGAGGGGCCTGGCAAAGGGCAACGGCTGTCTTCCTGGGCCTGTCTCTGCGTTCTGGAGTGAAGCCAGCAGGGAGGGCCCTCGGCCCTCTCTCAGGGCATCACGCCTGCTTTGTCCCCGAGCGCAGGCTCCTTCTGGGGGGCCCCGTGTTTTCCAGGGTCAGGACATCGCCCTGATGACCACCTCACAGGCCACGCTGTCACCCCCTCTGCTGGTCGGATCTCGGGGTGTGGACACAGGGGTCTGACAGGCCGTGTCGGGGCTCATGGGCCGAGGCACCCGGCGGGTGCCCCGCTCTCTGGCTTCCACAAGGACACAGGGGCCGAGCGGGTGCAGGTGGTGCCCGGGGGGTGCGCCTCCTGCCCCTGCACACGGGCGGGTGGGGCGCGGAGGAGGCGATGACAGTGCCGCTATCTGCTCATCTCGCCGCGGCTAAGGTTGCGTGGTTTGCAATTAGACCAGAGGCCTGGGGCTGGAGATCATTTCCTTCAGCAGGTTATCATTTGGGCAAAATCAGGGGCTTGTCAGGCTCAGCTCGCTGGCTCTGGCTGCTCGCTCTCCCCCTGCCCCCTTCTGGCACCTGCCTGTGCACACGCGGCCGCCTGCTCCGGGCAGGACTGGACCGCTGGTGCCTCCGAGCAGACCCCACCGCCGGGGGGCCTCGCCAGGAGGAACGGCTCCCTCAGCCACTCCCCGACCCCCTAGTCCGGGACCCTTGCTCTCGTTTGCTCACGTATCAGCTTGTGGCTCTTCGTCAGCGGGTATGGTGAGGGGTCACTATTTTCCCCGCCGGAATCCAGGTGAGGTGTTATTCACACTTGTCTCCTGGCATTAGTGCAGAGCCTGGCAAATGTGGGCTTTTGGTACCAAGATGAATGAATGAGTGAGCGAGTGAAGGATCAACACAAGACAGTGTCGGTAACGCTGGCCTTGGGACACTCATGCTTGGAGCCAGCCTCCGCGCCAGTCCACGGCTCAGCCCATCAGGGCCGTGTGCCCTGGAGGGCGGCAGCCCTGTCAGATGTGGGTGCCAACAGCCCTCTGCCACAGGGTCACGGTGGGGATTAAGGCAGGTGACCTGCCAGTCCCGGCCCAGGAGACATGCCACCAGCAAGACCGCCAGCAGTTTCTGCTGCTCTTCTCTTTCGGAGGCCGCCCTGAGTTATCAGCCAGCTCTGGCTGACCCCCAATAACATCCAGATGGCACAAGGACACTGCTGGAGCCAGGGAGGTGCAGGGCACCACCCTTTGTCACATCCTTGTAATTCCAAGGCTCCTCCCTAGCGGCCCCTCCCTGCCACCACAACCTCGCGGCACCACATTGGTGACCTGGACACCCTCTGCGTTTGCAAAAGCTCCTAGAGCAAGGGATAGTGTTTCCTCCTCCCTGAGCCCTGAACTGGGGGCGCAGCAGCACACAGGCTGGGGCAGGCCCGGGTTCCGTGGACAATCCGTGGACAACAGGGTTTATAGCCACAGGAGATCAATGACTACAAGTCTATGGGTCTGATTATTTTATACCTGAAGAAAATGGGGTTCTGAGAAGTTAGCACGGGGATGGGGGGCGGGGTGGGAACTGGACCATCACGAGCTGGTATGGCCCCCCGGGGAACACACCCTGGGATGAGGGACTCAGAGCCGCAAGCCCCTGGGCCCAGCTGCGCCTTGTGGAAGCAGGGAGAGGCCCCGGGAGCTGGGAGGCGCCTGAGGAGGAGCGTGCGGGGCAGCCCTGGGCTCCCAACACCCATATTCTCCTTCCCTGCACTACTCGGGTGTGGCCGGCGACGGGTCTGACCAACGCGACCTAAGACTTCCAGGGTCTCTTAAACGGAGCGAGAATGTGCAGCTCTAGACGCCATCCTGGGCAGGAACAACTGGGGGCCCCCCACCCCCCCACCCCCCAACCCCCCTTTGGATATACTCCCGAGAGAGATAAAGCCCTTGTTGTGGGCTTCTCCCTCCCTGCGGTGACCTCGCAGGGACCCGAGACCCCGGGGTCCCTCAGGATGTGCCTCAGTGGAGAAACCTTAGGGAGAAACCTGCGATTCTCGGGTGGCGAGTGCTGTGAACAGTCACAGACACCCCCCCCACCCCCCGCCCCGTCCTCGAGGTCGGAGACCTGGAGGCTGGCACCACCGCCACCCCGCACCACCCAGGCTTTGCCCATCCGGGGAGCAAGGGCGGCTCCTTGTTGCCCGGCAACAGCCCAGCCAATGGCGCGTCAAAGCCGACAAGTCCCTCCTCCCCAAACTTGTGGGGTTCCGAGGGACCCCCGCGCCACAGCAGGCCCCGCCGTGTACACACACACACACACACACACACACGCACGCACACACGTGGATTCCATGTGATGTTTATTTACTATATGCATGGAAGTGTGTTCTGGAAATGGGTGCATATTCTTCCACGAAATCAGACGTTGTAATTGCTTTTTGTTGTTATTTCTGAGTGAAGCTCGTTTGCTGGCTGCTTGGGTGCTTGAGGGCCACAACTTGACACTTGTCAGATCAAAAACTCCCCAAAGAGCCGCATCTTCCTCACGCCGCCTTTTTATGACCGTTTTCCTCTGAATATCACCGAAGCTTCCTTCCGCAATACACATCGCGGAAACAGACTTCATAACACCTGTACGATCAAGCTCGGAGTTGGACAAGTAAGCTCCCTCCTCTATTTTACTTTGGGGTTTGTGGACCTTTTTGGGGAGGGGTGGAATGACAGTGTGGAAGCTATGTGTGCTAAATGCCACAGAAATGAGAGTTAAATGGGAGGCTTTTTTTTTTTTTTTTTGAAAACTCTTTAGGTATTTTCAGGTTTTAAATTAATGAAACGTAAAAAAGGAAAAAGAAGAGATTTACCTACAAAAAAAAAGCAAAATTCCTGTATGACAAAGAACAGACCAACGCCCCAACATCAACTCTATAAGAAAAATACCCCCAAATCTGACAAAGGTTAATCAGTTTCAAGTTTACTTAAACTGATAATGACCACAACCTTGCCAGCTAAGACTAACTTACAAAAAGTAAATGAGAAGGAAAACATCAGACATAAATGGCAACATATCAGGTCAGCAATTAGCACTGAGTTTGCCTGTTGTCCCCTCTGGGGGGGGGGGAGGGCCTGGGCCTGGGACTTTGCCTTCTGGTAGGTCCCAGGTGATGTCCACGCAGCCAGAGTGGAGACAGCACTTCAAACCGCTGGCCCAGACCTTGGAGATAACTGCGAACTGTGTAGTAGCTTACAGCAAGAAGAAAACAATTTTAAAGTGCTCTTTTGAAAGGGTGATTTTGTAATTTGATCTTATACAAAGTGCCAACATTTCTAAAAGGATGGCAGAACGTACTACATTTTTAAAGTTCTCACAAGTTATTATTTTTTAAATTTCATAGAACTTATTTATTTATATATTTTACATCATTGTTCATTTTTTAAAGCTTTTTTAAAAAGATGTATTTATTCATGCACACAGAACTGGGGTACAGGCCTGAGGTGCAGGGCAGTGAGAGGACTCACCAGAGACGGCATGGGGAGCAGAAAAGGCCGGCTGATGAGGTCCACTGCTGAGGGGAGCAGCAGGGAGACTGGAGGGGTCTGCTGAGCCCTGGGGGTCAGCTCTTGGGCGGGGATGGAACTCAGCCCTGAAGCAGTTGCGGCCAGGTGCGGTTAACCCCGGGAGGCCCTGCTGTGGATTTCCTGCAAAGTTTCTTTCTCCTCTCAGCTGTCAGCCTTGCAGAGTCCCACCCCCGGGCCATGGCCACGGGCCTTGTGCTCTTTCTTGCGGCCTCTCCCTCCCCTGAGGGATCTCTGATTCGAGTTAACTGTTCATTTTTACGTTTTTGTTTTCCTCCTGATCCTTTAGTTGATCCTCTGTGTTCCTCCAGAAGTGAAACCATCCCGTAGATGTCTTGTTCTTTCTGACTTTCTTCACGGATCCCTTCCAGATCCTCCCCTGTTGCTGCGACTGGCTGGAGTTTACCTTTTCGGATTGCTGTGAAGTCGCAGACATTAGCCACAGGGAGCCACATACGGTGACTCATCATTTCAAACCCTGGCGCGCCCGTGGTTTTCAGACCGCCACCAGGCACACCTGGCGCTTTCAAGCCAAACCTTCATCGCCACTTTCACAGGGCAAGGATCGCTCCGTCTCCCTCAGCCGTGGGATTATTCTTCGCAAGTTATGTTGTTTGTTCTGAAATTTAACTCTTTTCGCAATCAGCTTTTACTGGACAAGGACACTATATTCTTTTAAGCCAGATAATTTTCATTTTTTTCCAACCCGTGTGACACAGTATGCCTGATAAAGAAACCATTTCTTTCATGCCTTTAATCTCCTGCGAGCGCAAAAGTAGTATTTGCTGAAATAAAAGTACACCTTGGCAGAAATGTGATGCTAATCCTCTTAGTTTTAATGGTTTGGAAATGGTTGGAATAAGAAGGTAAACACTGTACTTGATTAATAGGAAGGAAGTCAATTGTCCATGCAGGACCACTGTGTGCCTCACTGAACAATAGTGCTTTATTTTTACAAGCCCCAAACAGGGTCCCTCTCCAGGCGAATGTTCTGACTTGGAAAGTGATCTTCTAGCACCACACCGTTCAAAATGTTTGATTCCATTACCCCAAAAAGCAAGCAGAGCACATTTCAAATCGCAGTCAAACAAACCCTACTGATAACTGGAGTCCTATCAATGGCTTATCAGGTCTTTTTTATTGAAAATAGTCAGCTATAATGAGGTGCTTCACATTTAAAAGTCTTAAATCTCTGGAAGCTCCAGGCCTAGATGGTTTTGATATTGGCTTATTAAACTTGCACTGGAAGAGCACTGGGGGAGTGGGGGGGTGGGGTGGACCCACAAGAGAAAGAGAAGCCGGGAGGTGGGAGACTTAGTGAGTCCGATTTAACCCTGCAATGGCCATTGCCAAGAGATCGTGTCTCCTGAGAGTGCTTTCTGGCAGCTTCTCCCAGAGGAAACTCTGAGGTGTGCAGCTGAGGAAAGTGAGATTCCAAAGAGGGAAAGGAATTTGCCAGGGGAGGAATTGATCCGTGTTTCTCACAGTTCATCCCTGTCAGCCACACGGCACATCTGGGAAGTGGGGCCCCACCCAGACCCACTGAGTCAGAAACCCCGTGGGCATAGGGCCTGCCAGTCTGCGCGCCACGAAACCCCACAGGGTCCCGATGTAGGATGCTGCTGGCGGAGGCCAAGGCTCTGGCGGCATGGACGCTAGAAGCTCCTTGCAGGGCCCAGGCAAGGAAGCCGCGGTCGTATCTGTCGTGGGAATAAAGCACCATGCTCCCTCAAACCCTTTGCCCCCTAACTTTATGGTTTGGGGAAGTGACCAAGGAAGAGAATGGGGCAAGATAGTGTTAATGTCTCCAGCTGCCCCTTGACGGTGGGGTCCAGGGCACGCCCTGCTCCCAGTTCTGGAGGTCCGTGTAGAGAGGAGCTTTCTGCCCTGTGGGAGCAGAGAGGGGGACTCTGGCTGTGACCTGTTCTCACCCTCCTGCCCACACCAGCCAGCACCTCCCTAACAGAGCCTGGGCCTTCAAGGGTGGGCCCAGAGGAGCTTCTCCCGGCCAGGTGGCTCTGAGAGCCCTGGGGCCGAGGGCACCCTGGAAATGGCCCTGTTTCCCAGGACAGGCCTAAGAAACGCCTTCCACGCTGTCTGGTGTTGCCGGGAGCAAAGTCTGGCTAACGGGATCAGCAGGGCAGAGCAGCTTGAGGCCGCGAGCCCGCCAAGCCCGGGGCCGCTGACTCCACCCTGTGCATGTCCCTCGCAGCCCACTCTGCCCACTGTCTGCCTGCACAGCCCCCCCCCCCCCCCCCCCCCCCTCCAAGGCACCAACTTTGAATGTTGTGGGAACAGCTCAAGGGAACCTGACAGAAAGCACCATCCAGATGCTCAAATGCCCTGACTGAAGCCTGAGTCTCTATGACACAGGGGAGCCTCACCCAACAGGAGACCGGAGGCCAGAGGGGGCTCGGTGTCCCCATTTCACCCTGCCCTGGCTCTGTGACCGGGCTGGGCTCAGCTCTGTGACTGCCTAGGGCTCATGCGAGCACTCTCCACGCAGCGCTGACGTGCCGGTCGGGTGAGCTAACGCCTGAGAAGGATCTTGGAAGGTGTAAAGACAGAAGGCTTAGAGCACAGGAAAAGCCAGAGGTCCTGAGATCAGCCCTGAACCCCCACTGGTGAGCACGGAAACCCAGGTCTACTGTAGGCTCCACCAGCGGAAACTGCCATCTCTACGCTTCTGCTGAGGGCGCAGTGAAAAGAGCAGAGTGTGGGTGTAACTCAACGTTGGGTGACTACTTGTCCTGGCTTTCTTAGGACTGCCCTGCTGTTACCAGCAAGAGTGCCAGGCAGAGCAGGGTAGCTGGTCACTCTAGCTCAAAGCAAAGAAAACTAAGCTCTTAGAAACTTTATTCTGTAACATGGAGTTAATAGTCATCATCTCCACCATCACCACCACCACCACCATCATCACCACCACCACCATCATCGTCATTACCACATCATCATCACCACCATCACCACATCATCACCACCACCACCATCATCGTCATTACCACA
>NW_004567112.1:3306800-3320440 GCF_000260355.1 Condylura cristata | reverse complement strand
CACCACCACCATCATCGTCATTACCACATCATCATCACCACCATCACCACATCATCACCACCACCATCCTTACCACCATCACCACCACCATCATCATCACCACACCCTCACCACCATCATACCAACCACCATCATCATCACCATCATCAATACCACCACCATCATCGTCATTACGACATCATCATCACCACCATCACCACATTATCACCACCACCATCCTCACCACCCTCATACCAACCATCATCATCACCATCATCAACACCACCATCATCATCACAACATCATCGTCATCATCACCACCACCATCATCATCACCGCCACTGTCATCTCCACTATCACCTCAAGGAATAGCAGGCACTCACCCCACATTCCTTATTCCTAGCTGGAAGTCGGGGATCTTGGCTGGCTCTGCCCCCTGTGGCTCCCCAGGGCCTGACTCACCAGGGCAGGGGTCGTGCGTTGTGGTGATGACCTGCTCCGCGCCTATGACCACTAGGCCAGGTGCCCCTGGGGGGCAGAGACTGTACCCTCTCGGCTGTTTCCCTGGGGTGCAGCCCTGTTGCCCACGTCACGAAAAGTCCTCAGTAAATGGTTATTAAAATGCCCATCAGTGCCCTCCCCCCCGGGGGGAGAGAGCATGAAGCTGCACCCTGGGAAATTCCCTGGAGTTCCAGGCGGCCTCTCCTCAGCGGGTGCCAAGCGGCCCGCAGCGCCCTCAGCACTTCGCCTGTTTGTCTCCCGGAGTCTCTGTCCCTTCTCCTCCTCACACGAGGACGCTGGGCAGAGAGGGCAGGTGACCTGCCCAAGGCTGCACAGCTGCAATGTGAATCCCAGCCCAGGTGGGTGGTCTCTGCCCAGTATAAACAAGCACAACCAGTCCAGGACTCAGTGTCCAAAAGAGGGTGCCCCGGATGCCCGGAAAAGCCCACATGCCTGGACCCCCGTGGGGTCCACAGTCTCCCCAGACTATTTTTAGAAAAGTCCGTCCTCCCCACCTGCACTTGGACCCGAGGAGACCCACGGCAGCGTGGAGACAGCATGGTGGCCGGTGGCCAGGACTGCCCAGTGAATCTTCCCAGTGGGCTGCTGGACTGAGAGGCCGGAGACCATTTTACCACCTAATCAATAAGCCGGTTATTGACTTGGTGTTCCCAGAGGACAGCTTTATAACTTCATCGAGCCCGTATGTGGGGACAATTATCAGGATAATGGGAAATCATCAACAACGGAGGCTCCTGCTTTACAAATGAGCATCTGCGCCGAGGAAGGGACATCGGGTGTCCAGTTTCGAAAATGGTGAGGACAGACGGTGCAGGTGCCAGGCAGCGTCCCACCGCAGGTGCCTGGCCCGTCCTCCGGTGACGGTGACGAGTCCCTGTGACGTGCTCTTCCTAGTGTCCATCTCAGCTGCTCCACTTACTCTCATCCTGATGGCTGGGCACCTGCTGCCCAGAGTCCACTCTCAGAGAACTGGCAGCCTGGACGGATACCTGGTCTGTCCCTGGTGGGCAGCTGAGGCTCGAGTCGCCACCCGGCAATGCTCTGAGGGTGCGCTGGGAATGACCTTGGTCCCCGGCCAGGGGACTGTTCCAGTCTTGGTCCCCCTGCGGGGGCTCCGGACCATCACCACAGCTCTTTGGGGATCACTGTCCCATCTATAAATGGGGCTACATCGTCCTTGCACTAGAGGACCTGGTGACCTGGGACCTGGCCAGCCTGTGTGGTGGACTCATGTGAGCCGGTGCCCGTGTGTCCAGGCCTTGCCCCTGACCCTGTCCTGCTACTCGGGGACAAGGTAAGTCTCCTGCCGTTGCTAGGTTTATACCCTGAAGGGACACCCAGCAGTAGGCTACCCACACGTCTCTCCTGAGCACCACCAACACGCTGAGTGGAAGTGGGCAAGATGGAGAAGCCGAGGGGGTGGCCGGGCCCAGGTCAGGTGAGACATCTCTGGACCCTGAGCAGAGCCTGGCAGGGGTGAAGGGACGTGCGTGCACCGAGGAGAGCTCTCAGACAGGGGCAGGGGCATGGGAGAGGCCCCGGGGTGTACAGGTGGGGGTTTGGGGAGCAGCGAGAAGTGAGGTGCCGAAGCCCCCCCCACACACACATCCTCTGGGCACTGGCTCTGGGGGTCTGACCCAAGAGTGGAGGGTACAGCTGCTGACGCCTCGATACCACCCAGGCCGGGCCCTTCACAAGCACAGTCATCAGCAACCCCACGACTAGGTGTCTACCGGAAGACTCAAGACACTGATTAAAAAAGACACCGCACCCCCATGCTGATTGCTGCTGTATTTACAACGGGGAAGACATGGGAATGCCCAAATACCCAAAAGTGGATGACCGGATTAAAAAGACGTGGTCATATACACAGTGGAATATTACTCAGCAACCAAAACAGATAAAGTCAGGCCTTTTGCAGCGACATGGATGGAGCTGGACGGGATCATGCTGAGTGAGATAAGCCAGGAAGAAAAAGAAAAACACCGGATGGCCTCACTCATAGCAGGAGTATAATGGACCAGGCGAGAAAATAACAAAAATAATGAACAACCATATACCAGAGACATTTTGTGGGGGTGGGGTGGGGAACGGGGTCAAAAACGGGGGTGAGGGAAGTGCACTGGACTGTGGTGATGGCACACGGGTGACCTGGTGATGGGAAGCCCACGGGGATGGCAACTGAGATGGAAAAAGGCACAAAGTGGTGGAAAAATAAACTGGGCGTGTCCAGTTCCTCCAAGGGGACAGGCCCACCCCTCCTCCTCTGAGGCACCCCACTGCCACAGGGAGCCGGCTGCCTGCAGGACTCCTTCCTGGGGCGCCCTCCGATGCCAAACCCAGGCAGCACAAGCCACAGCCTCTCCCCGGAGAGCCCCGGGTTTCCGGGAGACTGCTCGGATCTGCCTGCTTAATGCGCACGATAAAAAATTTTATTAAAAAGGGAAGGAGTGAGCCGAGGAGATGGCAATTGGCCGTGGAAGGGCATTATTTTTTATTGGAATTAGAATCCCTTTATTTAAAAAATATATAAACCTCAATTTGCTTTCTATCACCTGGCTTAGCAGCCCGTAGACTGTTTCTGTGGTAATTTCACTGGGGTGGCGAGAACGGGCCTGGCCTCGCTTGCTTCTCCCACACGCTGCTGTGGGCTGAAGACACAAGGGGGGTGCCCTTCTCAGCACCCAAGGCGAGGGCCGCCCGAGGGGGCATCGGCCCCGCACCCCCCAGCCCAAGAACGATCCGAGGGGTCCCCTCCACACTCTCATTGCCGGGCTCAGGGGTTCTTGCCAACACCTGCTGGATTCCGTTTGAACAAAGAGATTTCCAGAAGTTTCCATTGAGAAGTTAAGTTCTGAGCTTTGCCAAGGCAGCACCACCGCCTGTAAGTCAGGGCTGTGCGCGTGTTCCGGTTGCCGCGTGCAGGGAGAAGCAGCCGGGTCTGTGCGACCCGCGCGGGGAGCTTGCTGCCGGTGCCGGCTGCGCCTTCTCCCGCCCCCCCCCCCCCCCGAGCTCTCTGCCGACTGGAAATGGGGACCCAGCGTCAGGCACCTTGCATTCGACCGGTGGGCCAGATGCCACCCCGGGCCAGGGCACACGTGTGAGTGAACAAAGCAAATCTGCCCGCGCCACGGGCTGGCGAGGCCGATGCGCGTCCCCTGGGCTCCGGGGCACCAGCCCCAGCCGCCGTCCTGCGCCCTCCTCGGCACTGCACAGGTCCTCAAAGAGGCAAACAGGCCGCACAGGCGCGCACAGACCAGCCAGGGCGTCGGCCTGCGCGCCCCTGCTGACTTTCCGCACTTCGTCCGTCGTTTGGCACGAGGTTTCAGAGGGAGTAAATGACCAACACCTGACCGTTGCTGGACGCTGGCCCTGAGCCAGGTAGATGGCACAGCCTCCCCCCAGGATCCTTCGGCACCTGCTGGGGCAGGTGCCAGGGGCTGTGCCCCCCAGGGGCTGTGCCCACCCAGCGGCTCTGTCCACCCGGGGGCTGTGCCCATTTTACAGATGAGGAAACTGACGCGGGAAGGCCATGGCGTCTTGCCGGGGCTGCTCAGCAGGCGGCGTGGAGCCTGAGCGGAGCCTGGCTGCCTCTTGTGCCCCCTGACTCCCCTGCATGGGCCTTGACTGGCTGGAGTTGCCCACCCGGGAGAGTCCTCTCTGGTCTGGACACCGGGCGGGAGGTTCTCCGCATCTACCTTCCTGGTTCAACAAGGTCAGGAGACCCCGACCCGCCGCGCTCTGGGCTGCCGGGACATGGCCAGCGGGAGGAAGCCGCCCTGTAAGCGCCGTGTGTTCGGAGACCCCGTCGGACACCTGGGCCTCCCGCCTGCCCCCCCGCGAGGAGCGCGTCCGGGCCCAGGGTCAACAGCTCTGGGCAGTCAGCTTCCCTCATCCTGCACTGTCCGGCTCCTTGTCTGGAGAGGACTGAGGACAGGACGAGGCCAGCCGGTGACCACGCCTGCTACTCACTGGCTCATTCTTGCTGCTCAGCTATCACCACGTCTTAGTGTCCGGCCACCACGTCCAGCCGGGTCACCGGAGCCCATTCTGCTCCATTCAGGTGGTGGCAGCAGTGCTCACGACTCAGGTGTGCCCACAGCCTGTAGCGCCAGTCAGTGCCGGTTACACCCCGTTTGTCCAGCTGAGGCCTGTGCTCTGGGCTGCCTGTGACGTCCCCGCCCCAGACGGGACTATGGCACGAGGCTTCACTGGGCCTAGAGCCGGTCCTGAGCCCCACACTCGTCTCTGCCTCGCCCGGCACTCCAGACCAATGCCGCTGGGCCACCCGGAGCCCGCTGGGCCACCCGGAGCCCGCTGGGCAGGCCGCGACGCCGGCTCTGGGTCTGCAGAGCCCCATGTGGGTGGGACCCAGGTGGCCGCAGGGGGCCGGAGGGGTGGGCCCAGCAGCGTGAGCCCCCTGAGACTCCAGCGGCCCCCTGTGTCTTCACCGCCTCACAGAGCAGCGGCGTCCGCGGCTGGAGCTCAGCACCCGGCCTGGGCTGGGGGGCGGAGGCAGGGGGGCAGGGAGTCAGGGGCAGCGGGTGGCCCCAGGGGCTCTGGGCCTGTCCTGGGTGTTCTAGCATCGCTCGCTTCTCCTGCGGGCAGGTGTGGGATCTCCCGCAGGTGGGGTGGGCACGGGGACCTGACCGTGGTCCTCTGTGGGTCCCCTGGCTCAGTTTCTGCCGGTGTCGTATACACTGAGCCCCCACCACACGCAGGTGGGGAGCCCCGGAGAGCCCCGGCAGCAGCCCACGCCCACCGGGGGCCAGGGCCAAGGCGGTGAGGGTGAGGGATGCTGGCAGGAGGCCCCCAGCGGCGGCAGTCGGTGGCCGGGGAGGGGTCTCAGCCTGCCAGCCAGGGGCAGCCTGAGAGGGCTGGAGGCTCATCTGGGACCTGCGGGTGAGGATGAGTTGACCTTGGGTGTGCCTGGGCTAGAGGGGGTCTCAGGCAGGGAGGCAGAGGTGCAAAGGCCCTGAGGTGGGGAACAGGGGGGCCCAGGGGACGCAAGAGCAGCCCCAGGCCTGAGGAGTGACCCAGGAGCGCTGGGCGGCTGGGCACCCTCCTGGGCACCCTCCTCACTGACGGAGGGCACGGAGCAGTGCTACTGAGACGCCCGCCGACCCTGCCCCTGCTGCCTGGACAGAAGAAATGGACCAAAATTCCAGCTACACCCCAGTTCACAAGTCTCCTGTGAGTTCCCTTGGCTTAAGTAGGGCTAGATAAAGTCAGCCGCAATGCCCAAGTCGCAGGCACGTGAGAGGCCCCGCAGGCCCCGGGGCGGCTGGGCTGCAGGGTGCCCAGACAAGGGCGCAGCTGCAGAGCGCCACGGCCAAAGCGCAGGAGGGCGGGAGGGGCCGCTGCAGGCGGACCTGCTGGGGTCCTGCCGAGACCCCTCGCCGTCACCTCGCGGTCACCCAGTGGCCACCCGAGAACCACCCGGGCCCCCAGCGCCACCGCTTCCCTGGACGCGCCGGGACAAAAGCCTCCGCGCAGACAGCGGCGCTCTCTGGGCACATCGCCAGGCTGGGCGCCGTTCCTGACCCCACGCGGCGGGCCGGGCCCCCTGACCCACGCTGCGGGCCGGGCCCCCGCAGGTTGGGCGCCCCTCAGAGCCGGTCGGGACGCAGCAGCTGGCATCTTCGATGGAGAGAGGCTGCCCCCTGGTGTTCACGACGAGCACTACACATGCCCGAGCCGGGGTCCTGGGGATTGGCACGTAGACATCATACAGACGGGGAAACTGAGGACCGGGGCATCCAGGACCTCAAATAACGTCGCTTTCTTGAATGTGACATGGAATTAGGAGGGTGTGAAGAAGACGTTGTCTCACCTTTTGTATTAAACACAGCCCAGGAAAGAAAAGGCGGGGCGCCCGGCGGCGGGGCTGATTAGCGCCCACTGTCTCTGGCGCCCGGGGGACGCGTCTTTTCGTGCCGGGCTCACGATGCCATGGTGGTGGCTTGACCTCGGCCCAGTGGAAGTATACACACATGGAGACCAGCAAGAGACCAGGTCCTTCCTGTGGGGAGCGGATCTTAGTCTTGGCAGCACAGTTCTGCCAGGGCCTGCTCAGGGCCGGAGTCCCCGTCAGGGCAAAGCCTACCCGCTCTTGAGCCCTGGTTTCTGTGTCCATCAATTCAGCAAAGAGTTAGCTGCCCACCGTGTGCCGGGCCCAATCTTAGGTGTTGGGAAGATAACACCACAGGAACAAAATAAAAGTCCCCACCTTAATTTTGGTGGAGCTTGTATTCTGGTGGGGAGACTGAAATAAGGAGGAGCAATATAATACACTATGAGACTGACAATGGTGACAATAAAGCAAAAGTCGGTGAGAAAGGTGACGGTGAGTACATTTGGGGTACAGGGAGAGTGGGCCAGGCAGATGTTTGAGGAGGGGGCCCCTGGACAGTGACGTGCAGGAGTAGAGGCCAGGAGGAGTTGCTGTGGGGGAGTCGTTCCAGGCAGAGGGAGCAGCCGGCTTGTGCGGGCAGCTGGGGGACAGGGAAGTCAGTGTGCCTGGTCAGGGAAGCCACGCTCTCTCACCTGGCCGGGAACAGGGTCCTTCTGAGCTCTTGGAGGAAACTTGGGGATGGGGGAGGGTCCTGGAGGCCAGAGAGCAGGTCAGGGCCCGTCTGCCAATGGGAGGGTTCGAACAGGGCCTGGTGGCCTCCCGGCATTTGGGGCGATTTGAGGCCAAAGGGCGCCCGCAGCGCAAGCCTTCTCAGCCTGCTGCCGGCGCCCGCTGCCCGGGGCCTCGCCCCAGGGACCTTCTGTGTGCATTCGACGTGTCTCTTGCTCTCCGCCAAGGACCTGCGCTCAGGGAGACCCGACATTCCAACCCTGATCGGGCGCAGCCAGTTAGGGGGACCTGGCCCCCAGTCCAAGGCCAGGGGAGAGGCCCCGAAGGGTGTCTCTCAGACAAACTGGCCCCTCATGGGGACCCTGCTGTGAGGCCCTCGGTCCCTCCCTGTCCCCCTCCTCCCGTGCAGCTCTTTCCAGCCCCCAGGCCTCCTCCCCACCTCCTCCATCGCCTTTTCTTCCCTCCCTCAGGACCCTTCTGACCTCCCCGACTTCCCAGCAGCATGACGACTGGAAGGGGTCCTTCGGGGGGCTGGAGGGACTGGACTCGGGTGAGGCCCCAGCGTGCAGGGGGTTTATCGCAACGCGAGGTCGCAGGCTGCAGCTTGTGGTGACTTACTGTATCGGAGCGGATTTGCCTTACACCTTTTAGTACCCTGAATAATGGGTATTTTTTCCAAAGTGGCATTGCAGTGTGACGTGCTTCAGGCGTTTATCATTGAGAACCAACTTTTTTGAAAGAAAAGGGAGAGAGGAGAAATAAGAATATATAGAACAGGGAGCTGCTGGCTGCGGGAGCAGAAGCTTTGCTGACAGCTAAGTTGGTCAAGCCCATGGCAGGGGGCATCTTCGGGAGCACATGGACACTCCCCATGTCCACGGCCCGGACGGAGCCCCTGACCTTGGGCATTTGGCAAATGTTCTGTGACAGTGAGTGTCGCTATTTGCCTCTGTCCACAGCATTTACTCTTTACTGTGCAGGAAGGATTTGTTTTTTGTTTTTTGTTTTTTGTTTTTTTTTAAAGATTTATTTATTTGTACATACAGAACTGGGGTACAAGGCCAGAGACTCAGGGGCAGTGAGAGACTTCACTAGAGACAGAGTGGGGAGCAGAACAGGCAGATCGACGAAGTCCACTGCTGAGGGGAGCAGCGGGCGGGTCAGGAGAGGTCTGCCGCGCCCTGTGGGCACCTCTGGGGCAGGCGGGAATCGAACTCATGCGGAAGCGGCTTTAGCTTCTCAGTGCTGTGCTTTAACCCGCTGCGCCACCAAGGAGGGCCCAGAAGGATTTGTTTTTAAAGAACCAATCGCTACTATTTTTTAATATATAATCACCTTTATTTTTTTTAAAAAAGATTTGTTTATTTATGCATACAGAGCTGGGGTACAGGCCAGAGGTGCAATGGGTGAGATCATTCCCCAGAGCTGGGATCAGAACAGGCAGATCGACGAAGTCCACTGCTGAGGGGAGCAGCGGGTGGGTCAGGAGAGGTCTGCTGCGCCCTGTGGGTCACCTCCGGGGCAGTGCTGCGCTTTAACCCGCTGCGCCACCAGGGAGGGCTCTGTGCAGGAAGGATTTTAGTGTCCAAGAGCGACGCCCAAATTCTCTCCGTTTTCCTGTTTTATTCCTGCACTCACCACGCCAGTTGGCCCGGGCTGCCGTGGTGTGGATGGGAACAGGGCCCCCTCCTCTCTGCTCTGCATCGTCTTCCCTCTGCCAGGTGTTTCCAGGCGCGAGCCACAAAATCATCGTGCCAATGACCCACCACAGATGGAAACCCCAACGCGTCGGCAGGTCTGGGGACTGAGCAACGGCCGAAGCTCGGTCTGTTGGTCAGTGAAGGCACAGACAGCCCAGCTAGGCCCCTGGCAAAGTCTGGGACGTCTTGCTTGTCTGTTCAAGCTCTGAAATCTTTTCAACCGCAGATGTGGGAAAGTGGGCAGAGATTGCACAGCTCGGTGGGAGGCCGCTGCCCGCGGTCAGGAGGGTGTTGACGTCCCTGGGGAGCGGCACTCACACCCATCCCTGCGTCTTCTGTGGGGCCTGGAGGGTGAGGGACATGGAGGAAGGGGCCACCTCAGGGCGATCGTGCTACTCTGCCAGCAGGCTCCCTTGTCTGGGGCCTGGTGCCACTGTGTGATGTCCCGAGGCGCGAGCCAGCAGGCCCTGGCATGGGGAAGCCTGGATCACATTCCAGGAGGCCGTGTGGTTGCTGTGTGACCTCGGGCAAGTCATTTGCCCTCTCTGAACCTGTTTCCATCTGGGCCATGGAGTTAGAGATTCCATCTGACCACAGGATGGGTCCTGGGTGGGGACATATGCAGAAAACTGGGGCGGTCTGCCCCTGCCCCCCGCCGCAGCCCCATCCTGAGACCTGCATCCCTCCTGTGACAGCCTGTTCTGGAAAACCTAGCTGAGCTCGGGGGGCGGGGGCACAGGGTCCCGCAAGGGGGTGGGAGGGGTCACGGGCAGGTTCGATCACCTGGAGGGGGCACAACCCAGGGTCCCTCCTCAGCCGGACCTAGGGGCCTCGGGGACACAGTAGTGTGGGCTGCGCTGTGTCCCCTGAAACACCCCAAGTCCCAATCCCGTACTTGCGATGTGACCCCATTTGGAAACGGGGTCTTTGTGGGCATGATCAGGTCAGTGCGAGGCCATACTGGGTGGGGGGGCCTCAAAGGTGGGTGTCCCTGTGGGAGCAGGGAGGGAGTGGTGTGGATGCAAACTCAGGTGCACACGGAGGGGAGCTGTAGGCCACATAAGGCAGGGTGCGGGGGTCCCCGGAGCTGCCCAGACCTCTGACTTTGGAGCCCCGACCGCTGGAACCGTGAGACACTGTTGCCTCCAGCCAGCTGGCGTGTGTCAGCTGGGACATGGCCAGAGCAGGACACTTGCCTCCGGGTTTCCCTGGCTGAGCAGTCCCCTAAGGGAAGCGTGGGCTCCCTGGGGCCGCGGGGAGCCGCCCCGGCCTGGGCAGCGGCCAGCACAGCACCAGGCTCCCTGCAAGAGCCACATCGGCCGCCACATCGGCCACCGCAGCCCCCTGGCGAGCAGCCAGCAGCTCTCCTTGGGTCCCCGGGGCAGGAGCTGCCTGTGGGAGCGGCCCGACCGGGGTCACGGCGATGAGGGATGTACCTGCGGCGGCCTCTGGGACGGGGAGGGAGCCCAGGCCGGGGCTTGCGGGGTGGCCTTGGGCACGGGCGAGCTGGCAGGGGGTGGGGAGCCGGGCCGGCGGCCCAGCCCCCGCAGCGTGGGCCTCACCATCCCACTTGTGACCTGTCCACCAGGCAGACACTACTCCATTTATCTGACAGAGAGGGAAACTGAGGCCAGGAGGCCGTGGCGAAAGGCAGCGTGCCTGGGCATCGCTGGGTCAGGGGGTGGGCAGCCACGTCGGTGTTCCTCCGCCACGAGCCTTCCTGCCCTGTCCACGCGAAGCCTGCGAGCGGCACCCCAGGCCTGGGCACACTGGGAGGGGCCCCAACCACACTGTCCTTCCCCCAGGGCTTCTGACCTCAGCAGCCAGGTTTTCTGGCTCCACAGGTGAGCATCCAGGTATGGTCTTTCGGGGTGCATTTCCAGCATTGGCGAGCACCCCATTCTCCCTTGCTCCCTTGCAGGAAACACACTCCACCTGCACACCCAGGCTCCTGGGATCTTGACAACAGCGGGCGCTTCCTTTGCGCCTCGGGGAGGGTCCAGCTGATGCTGTCCCAAGTGCCCAGGGGGCGGTCCACGCAGGAGCCCCTGGAGGACCAGGCTTGGAACAAAGGTTTGCAGCCTTAGAGCGGCACACGCCCCCGGGGGCATCTCTAAACCCTGGCTTCCCAGCCCGGGCAGGCGAATTTAACTAGAGTCTTTGGGGGCCCGAGCCTGGGGAAGGGTATTTTGGGGTTCTCCCAGAGGTCTTCACATGCAGCCACAGTCGAGGACAGTGCAGGTTCTGTCTGGCCACCTGGGTGACTTAGGTTTACTCCCCCTCTCTGGAAAGATCCTCCCGTCCCTGTCCGCCTCCCCCACCAAGCTCACCTGAGAATCCGGGGCCCAAAATTTGCATTGTCTTGGTGCCCAAGTTTTTCTCTTCAATGGAGTCTTCAGAAAACTTTGCATTGGTGGATCTGAGCCTTGGGCGTTTGCCCAGTGACCAAAAAGCAGCTCCCGCCTCTCCCCACCTGTGTGCAGCCTCCACACTCAGCATCCTGCAGGGTGGAGGGGGATAAGCACCCCGAGTCTGTGAGCCTGCTGAGCCCCTGAGTTGCCCAAGGGAAGCTGGAGCTCCTGCCGGAGGCAGCTATGAAGCAGGAGCTGGGGTGAGTGACCCCATTGCCTAGGGCTCCCTCCTGGCCCCCGCCTGCCGCCCCCAACCACCAGGCTCCGAGCTAGGGGCACATCTACCTCCTCCGGATCCCTGTCCACTCACCCTGTCCACTGAGGGGACAGCCTCTGGAGGCAGAAAAGATGGGCGTGAAGGACCCCACGTTAGCCCTGCACCCCAGAAGCCCTGAGTAGATGGTGAGCAGAGTCGCCAGGCCCTGGGGTGCGGATCACGCCTCTAGGTGCTGAGGGTGAAGTCCCCTCCCCTGCATGAGGGAGATGGAAGAGGCTCATGTCCTGGTCAGAGGCAGGACCCCCGCCCGGCGCTCGGGGTGGGGCCAGTAGCGATGGCACATGCGCGGTGGGGCTTGACGCAAAGAAGGCGCCGACCCCCTTGTCCCCCCAACCGCACCCACTTGCCCAGAGGGAGGCATCTCTGGGTGCCGCAGGGGCCCTGCCCCCTGTCAGGCTTGTGCAAAAGGGGCGAAGACAGAACCGTGCAGACGGCGGGTGTTGGGCCACGTGGCGCACATCAGTGCTGGGCTGGCTCGGGGTCAGCAAGGGACATCAGCAGAAAACCCGGGGTGCTCGGAGGAAGGCTCTAGTTAACGGAAATATTAATGTGGTGGTTTAATGAGCGTCCTCAGGTGGGAGATGTCAATGTCGGAGAAGCTGAGTGAGGGGCCTGTGTATCTGTGCTGTCTTTCACATCTCCAGGAAATCCAAAATTCTTTCAAAATTAACAGTTCTTGTTAATGAGTTGAAGGAAAATAAATGAGGCGTGGAATAGAAGTTCTCTCTCTCCCTCTCTCTCTCAAACTGTCTGATCTACACGGTAGAAAACCCGGCCGCTAGCTGGAGCTGAATTTACTGCCAGAGAACAGGCCTGCTCTCTTTGCTGTGATTTACAGTCAAAGGCCTGGACCCCCATCGATCCTTGCTCGGAGCCCCCAGTGCAGGCACAAGGTCTTCTGGGCAAAATCGATGCTTGGAGGTGACTCTGTCCATTTCACTGCCATCTCAGGAACCCAGATTTATGTTCTGGCCAAGATATATCCCAGGGCAATGGGAAAGCGATTGGCCGAGGAGTCAGGGCCTGGGTTCCAGGCCCAGCTCCACTGCTCACATCTGTGTGATTTAGGGCTACTTACTTTTCCTCTCTGGACTGGAGATTTGGGGAGCTGTTGGGGTGGCCACTTTGGGCTGATATCAGATTTCTTAGAATGAAAACAAAAGAGGTGGAAAACCTTGAGTATAAAATAAAGCTATTGGAAGGAACCTATGGAAAGGCTGGGCACTCAGAAATGGCCACAACCGATACTGACGAGGCTAGAGCGAGTGACGGAATGGGCAGTCCAGAGTTTCAGTAGCTTCGCAGTTGGGCGTGGCACAGCCTAAGCAGGCTGATGGTGGTGGACACGGTCGGTGCTCACTCCACACAGTCACTCAGGGGCCCAGGTTCTTTCCATCTTGTGGCTCCTTCTCTTAAGTCCTTGGTCTCCAGTCCATTCAACTGTTAGATGATGAACCCTGAGGACACGATGTTTGTAATGAGTCCCCAGACCCACCCACCTACACCCACCATCACATCCCCACTCCCAGGCACCCCCATCCCCTGGCCCTCAACCCAGACACTACACAGACACATCTCCCTCTCCCTCGTCCTCTCACTCCACCCCTCTGTTCTTAGGTTCTTTCTTCTACACTCTGCTTCTCCCCACTCCCTTCTCCCAGTGTAGGTCTCCCTCCTCTCTACCCCACAGCACCTTGAACTTTTCTTCTCCTGTTAGGACAACTCCAGCCTGTAAATGTGCCTCTGTCTTTCCTGAGGTGGAAGATGGAGGCTTATGTGTCACAGTGTCTTCAGGACCCTGTTGCTCTTAGTGATTAGATGTTTGCAGGTTTGCAGAATCAAATGTGAGAGCAGGACCTTGGCTGTGCTTCCTGACCTGACCTGGGCTGTGCTCCATGAACTGAAATGTGCTCCCTGACCTGAGCTGTGCTCCCTGACCTGGGCTATTCTCTGTGACCTGGATTGTACTCCCTGACCTGGATTGTACTCCCTGACCTGGGCTGTGCTCCCTGACCTGGGCTGTTCTCCCTGACCGGGGCTGTGCTCCTTTACCTGAGCTGTGCTCCCTGACCTGGGCTGTGCTCCTTTACCTGAGCTGTGCTCCCTGACCTGGGCTGTGCTCCCTGACCGGGGCTGTACTCCCTGACCTGGGCTGTGCTCCCTGACCA
>NW_004567112.1:3304427-3306530 GCF_000260355.1 Condylura cristata | reverse complement strand
ACCTGGGCTGTGCTCCCTGTCCGGGGCTGTGCTTCCTGACCTGAGCTGTGGTCCCTGACCTGAGCTGTGCTCCCTGACCTGGGCTGTGCTCCCTGACCTGAGCTTTGCTCTCTGACCTGGGCTGTGGTGCCTGACCTGAGCTGTCTCCCTGACCGGGGCTGTACTCCCTGACTGGGGCTGTGCTCCCTGACCAGGGCTGTGCTCCTTTACCTGAGCTGTGCTCCCTGACCTGGGCTGTGCTCCCTGACCTGGGCTGTGGTTCCTGACCTGAGCTGTGCTCCCTGACCTGGGCTGTGCTCCCTGTCCGGGGCTGTGCTTCCTGACCTGAGCTGTCTCCCTGACCTGGGCTGTGGTTCCTGACATGAGCTGTGCTCCCTGATCAGGGTCACTGCCTGACCTGGGCCCTCCGCCCCTTCCATGTGCTGTCTCACCTCAGAAGACAGTACGCCCACTCACTGGCCACACACCGAATGAAGCACCTTTACCCTCACAGCACCCTGGTAGATGTCAGCGTAAGCCTCTCTTTATAGAAGGAGAAACTGAGGCAGGGGCTTGAAGTGAGTTGTACTGGCGCACATGAAGTAGAGCATTCGCATTATACTGTCTGCCAACTCCCAGTGTGGCATTTGCTGTTCTGCCGTGGAAGAAGAACGTTAAAAACTAATCAGTGACAGCTCCATTAACCTGTGCTGACAAAGTTGTGTTGTCAATGCATGTGCATTGTGAGGTTGTGTGTGCAGGTGGCTGTGTGAGAACACGTGGCATGTGTGAGACCACGGTGCCCGTGCTGCAGCTCGCTGTTGGGGTTACCATGCTGTTGGGGGGCCTCTGGGCGGTCAGAGAGGAGCCCCTGGGAAGCTCCTTTCACCGTTGCAAACGCTGCACGTGTCTGGCCCAGCCTCCTCTGGCTCTCGGCCCTGCTCTTTCCTGACTGTGCATGGGAGTCAGAGCTGGAGGTACAGCAGGGCCCCCCATTGGGGGCCCCCTCTAGTCTGGGCAGCCTGTCAAGGCCTCCAGAGCCTCCTGCTTCCAGCCATGCAGCCACCGGGGGGAGCCCGTGAGTCATAAGGCGCCGGCGCCCCCTGGGTGGGAGGGACCGTGCAGCTGCCACGGAAACGAAGTGTCTGCGTGGGGTTGGGGTTCCTGGTGTCCCTCAGTGACTGAGTTCTGTTACTGGTCCCGCCGCTATCCTGTGGCTCCCAACAGGTGACCTGCGCATGGGAATGGCGGAGCTGGGCGGACTGCGCCCTCCCGGGCCCAGTGCGGGGCAGGGGTCTCAGTCTGCAACTGTGAGGGGGGAGAGCGGCTAAGTGACAGGTGAGCACCACATCCCCATCTGCAGCGCCCCTGGCCGGTCACCCTGAGCCCGCGCACCCTGAAGTGACACTAATAACGGCCTCAGACATTTCCAGAGCGCCTACCACAGGCCAAGCGTTATCCAAAGTACCTTCCGCACAACACGGCGTTTAACCCGCTCAGGTAAATCCTAACCCTGCTGTCCTCGTTGCGAAGAGGAGGAAACCGAGGCACGGAGCGTTTCGGGAACTTGCCTGGCATGCCCAGCCCGTGGGAGTTTGGCCCGGCCTGTGCCCCGCCTGCCGGCCTGCGGCCGCGCGGGACTCCGATTCCCGCCCGGTGGCGCTCTGGGCTGCAGACAAACGCTCAGCTCGCGCCAGTCGCTCCCCTCTCCAAGTCCCCCTCGACCTACTGGCCTGAAGGCGACGCTACTTTTCTGCTCGTAGGGTTCATTTTTAGCGGAAAGTTGTCTCACGTTGCTGAGTGGAGGGAAGAGCGCGAACACGGAGCCGCCACCTGAGCCAAGAATCTGGGTGAAATGTACCTTTGCTGGACACTGAGGCAAGAGGTCCCGGAGGCGAGTGAGAACCCGGGTTTGTTTTTAATTAAATCTGCCCGTCCGCCCCTCCGTTTACCTGTCTACCTATCTACCTACCTACCTGTCTGTCTACCTACCTATCTACCTATCATCTACCTATCTACCTATCTACCTATCATCTACCTATCTACCTACCTACCTATCTATCTACCTACCTATCTATCTATCTATCTATCTATCTATCTATCTATCTATCTATCTATCTATCT
>NW_004567112.1:3288223-3304125 GCF_000260355.1 Condylura cristata | reverse complement strand
TCTATCTATCTATCTATCTATCTATCTATCTATCTATCTATCTATCTATCTATCTATCTATCTATCTATCTATCTATCTATCTATCTATCTTACACCACTATTCATTTTAAAGCAATGCTCAATCCCCCCTCGCCCCGCCAGGGGTAGTTTCATTTCTCCAGCGCTGGTCTTGCTGCTCCGGGCCAAGGTGGGCGCGGGGTGTCGTGCCGGGAGCCGCCACAAGAGGGCAGCAGGGCCTGCGCGTGGCCGCCGGGGCGCGCCGGTTGTTCCCCGCCGGCCCTGCCCTGCTGCACAGTCGCAGAGAGGGAGGCTCTGGGGACCGAGCTGTATTTTACCGGCTGCTCACTTCAGCAATCTGCCAGACGTCTCTCTGGCACGCAGAGGGAGTGCCTGCCCCTGCAAAGCAGGACTGGCTTGTAGGAGAGAGGTGGGTTAGCGGGCCTCAAAGCATAATTGCCATTTCTACCCCCCAAGTTAATTATTTCCGCCCTCTGCTCCCCCATCCCCACTCCTCTCCTCACCCCCAGGTGTGGCTCTGTGTCGCCTCTGCGAGTCTGAAGTCCCTTCCCCGCTCTGTGAAGGGCTGAGGGCTGGGAGTCCAGATGGAGCCAGCTGGGGTGGAGGGGAGGGGTGCCTCCATCCTGCAGCAGACCCACCCCTTCGGCCCAGGCTTGGGGGACACCTCAGAGCCCCTCAGCTCACCCACCTAGGGGGAGGAGGGGTGGGACCTCCTTTCAGCAACACTGCCCAGTAACGGGGTCCCGGTGGGAGACTTGGGGCTCCCAGGGGCCCCTCCAGGCAGTCCCAGCTCCAACCTGGAGCAGCCCTGCCCAGAGCCCGACCGTGGCCCTGGGGAGTGGGGTCTCACTGCCTCCCTCTGTGCAGCCCTGCGGGCCTGGCTCAGAGTTGGGGGGCCGAGGCTTTAGGTGTGTGATTCCCGTGGAGCCCCAGGTGGCCTGGCTCTACGTTGGCCTTCGTGCCGGAAGAGACCTCCTCCAGGAAGCCCGCCCTGCCTGCCTTGCTCCTCTGAAGTACGCAGCCACATCTGAGACTCCTGTGCCTGGTCAAGGCCAGAACCAGAGCAGAGGTAACGAGTGAGACCTGCTGTTTGTCCCCCGTGCATGGACGGCCTCCTCCGGGCCAGCGGGCGCTGCCACAGCCTCCCGGCCTTGGGCTCTGAGCCAGCAAGCCAGCACCGTGTTTAAGCCCCTCGGTGACCCTCCCTGCTTCCCTCTGGGCGCTCTGGCTCAGCCTTCCAGAGAGCAGCCCCGGGCCCTCCTTCTCCAGGATGCCCCCGTGCTTCCTCCAGGCTGCAAGCAGAAGCGTCAGTCAGGACTGGGCCTGGGCAGGAAGCACCTGTGGGGTCCAGGAGGCCCGAGCGCCCCCACCTGGGTGGGAGCAGCCTTCGTACCACACGAGGGGTGGAGAAAGCTGGGGACGTTCCCAGCACCCCCCACTCCCCTGTGGCAGTGGGCACTTGGCCGAGCTGACAGTGCCCCTGTAAACTGACCATCCATGCATTAACCCGCTGGGTCAGCAGAGGAGGCGGGCACACGCCGGGTCAGGGAAGCTGGGGGGGGTTGCTGGGGCAGGGACAGGGAAGCTGGGGAGCTGCCCAAGCCCGCAGCAGCGGGCTCACCAGGAGAACCCTCGCCCGCTTTGCTGTGCCTATGGGCCAGGAGCCCGGGAGCAGCCATCCAGAGACCCCCGCCCAGAAAGCCCCTCACAGTCGAGCAAACCCCCACTGGACCACACATCCTGCAGAGAGGCAGTGGGGAGCTGGCAGCAGCTTTCAGTTTGCACCTGGGAGCTGAGGGCAGAGGAATCCGGGGAAAGTCAAGTCACTCTTTAAACGCTGCGGTCCCTACAGACTTCTGCCCCTCTGGTTCTGTCTCCGGAGCAAGGACGCGTCGTCGGTCCGTGTCACTGACCACAGGTCTTCTTGGCGGCCACCTGTGCCAGGGCAGGGCGGGCACCACAGCACAGTGGATGGCCGGGTGTAGACGGTCCCCTCTTCGGCCCTCCCCTGGGGGTCTGGAGGCCGTTTCCCAGCACAGCAAGGCCCTGGTGCACCCCACGATATTTCTGGCCCGCCCCATGGTATTTCCGGCCCCGGAGGCCTTACTTCTTCAGCACCCCAGAGCTCCACTTTATACAGTCGAAGTCTGTTTTTCAGACGTGGAGAAACAGGCCGGGAGAGATGAGGTCGGCCAGGCAGGGCTGCCTTTCTGCTGCCTGACCCTGCGCCGGGCGGGGGTCGGGCGCCTCCAGCCAGCAGGCCTCCAGCTCAGCCCCACAGGCCACCGGTGTCCAGCCTCGGCCCTTCTGCCCTTCTGGGGGAGCAGCACCCGGCTGCGCAGGGGAGGCCAGAGGGGTGGAGCCCCCCCACGGGCACTGACTCAGGGGGGTCGGGGCGAGGGGGCTGTGCCTGCCTCATCCCGGGAACACCAGGAGTGTCTTGGAGGTGGGGCGGGGTGTAGATGGGACCCCAGGCTGAGCCCAGGCTGCAGGACGGCTGCCAAGTGCAGGCACGTGTGGGGTGCTCCCCACCCCCACCCCAGGAGCAGCCTGCCAAAATAAATTGTATATTATGGATTCTGGGGGCTCGGGGGGACCAGCTGTTACCAAAATGCAGGGCTAATTTTACACCTCTTTATTATGCATGATTAATTACCGCAGTGCAGAGAACAGCGGCGCCCTCAGAGGTGCCCCATCTGGGCAGAGGCGCCCTCAGAGGCGCCCCATCTGGGCAGAGGTGTGGGGGTGTAGTGGGCGCTGCTCTCCCTTCCGGTGTTGTCACTGCTGGGTGCTTCAAGCTGCGGGCAGACCTGGCCTTCCACTGCGAGCAGCAGCCCCACAGGGTGTGCCCCCACCCTGCCCCGGCCCAGCGCCGCCGCGGGGAGCGCCTGGCACCCCATGCGCCCGAGCTGGGGGCTGAGGTCCGGTCCTGCCCAGGCGCCGCGCTCTGCCCGGGTCCCTCTTCTCTCCCAGGTCCCTGCAGGATCCCGGGGTCCTGGGGTCCTCAGGCTCCGCTCGGGCCGGCGTTCCAGGACGCGCTGACCTGCGTGCCGGCCCATTGTGGGGGTGCAGGACACACCTGTTGGGGCGCGCGCTGGGCAAGCCGTGCGCTCCGGTAGTGGGGTGCGGAGCGTGGGGAGGGCGAGCACAGGCGGTCGCGCCGTCGCGTGGAATCAAGGATGCGAACGCCCCACGGGCTTGCCCGCTCCTGAAAACCTGAATCTGCTCAGCTTTGTGCCCTGCAACGTGGCTTTTTGTTTTAAATCTCAAAGAGTGCGGAACGTAGAGGAGGGAGACGCGGCTCGGTGGCGGCTCGGTGGCGGCTCGGTGGCGGCTCGGTGGCTGCGTCTCAGCGGTGCCCTCCGCCGCCTTCTCTCCCACTGAGTCACCTCTTAGCGACTCACGGACTCGTGGGGAAATATTCCGCTGTCTGACCAGGAACCCAGCATTGTCCCAGCTTGGTCTGTGGGGGCCTCTCCCAGCCGGCTCCTGCGTGTCTCTGACAAACTGCCTCGAGGTTCGCGGGCGTGTGCGTGTGTGAGTGCCGCGTGTCTGGGTGTGTGCATGTGTGTGTGATCTTAGGGGAAAGGGCACAGCCTTGGGCCAGCCAGGACTGACTAACGAGGCCCCTCTGGCTCCCCTTGGGGCGGGCGGATGCTGCTGCCCAGTCCCCACCGCCCACCGCAGCCGCGAGCCGGTCTTGTTTCCAGGCAGCCCCTGGGCCTGACACGCGTCTGTGCGAGGCTGAGTGCATCAGGGAACCAGCATTACCCAAATCCAATTTTAGCCCCGCGATGTCGCTAAGAGCACTCACGACCAGCGCCAGCTAATGTGCGATTGATGGTTAGAGAAGTCTCTACAGCACAGTGAAATTGCCTGGACTTGGGGAGCTGCCGGTTGTCCATTTGCTCCATCTTCCCTTCCTGCCCCCCCTTCTCTCTTCTCCGCTCCTCTTCTGCCATCTTTTGAGCTCATATGCAGAGAACATTTTAATTTTGGAAGGAAACGCTCTATACGCCAAAGTTATGTGATATGTGGAAGTGGCGGTGTGGGAGGGGAGGATCGAGGAAGGCAGCTCGTCACCTCCCGAGGCAAGGATTCTGGAAAAACATGCTCAGCTGCAGTTGTTTCAGGCAAAATAGAGGCAGCCCCGGGAAGTGTCAGAACCTGGAGGCGGGATGACTCCCCCAGATCCGGGGGGCCAGCCAGCCCTCCCTCCTGAAGAGGGAGAAGCAGCTCGTTGGCTCCCAACTGGAGGGTCCAGTCAAGTGTCCCTGCGCCCCCAGCGCCGGCCTAAAGGGGGTGACCGGTGAGCCGGAGCTGCGGGGTGAGTGGGCGCCTCCCGGTGAGGAGATCAGTGTCTCTGATACAGGTGTAGCGCGTTCCTGGCTGGAACTGGGTCAGAAGGCCCCGCCGCGGAGGGCCTGGCCTTGGTGGGCGGGAAAGCAAAGTTCAACGGCGTGATCATGATCTTGAGGGCTTCATGCAGCGGTTCATGAGTGGGCAGCATGCAATCTACAGAAGGAGGTCCAAGGAGCTGTGCTAATTGGGAGACATTTTTGTAGGCAGCAGGAGCAGGCTGGGAGTGAGGCTGGCACAGCGCAGGTGGGTCGGTGGCAACGTCCTTCCCTGCAGGGTGGCCGGGCATCCGGCAGGTGACACCTCCCACTTCCCTGGCTGGGGGACTCTGGGCTGACGAGGGTAAGACCCATTTCTGGGAGAGCCAGAGCCGGGTCCGTTCAGTCCCAGCTTGGTGACGCTGGTGGCCTGTGGTGTGGACGCTGGGGGAGGCGGGATATTGCATGGAGCGGCAGGGAGTGTTGGGGAGTCAGGCAGGGTGAGTGTGAACAGCTCCTATTCCACTCGGTGTGGGTGCTGCCTCCTCCAGGCAGGCCCCCAAGCTGGGCCACCCACCGGCTCACTCACCCGCCCCCTCTGGCCCCACCTGAGTGACTCCCCATGGCTGGGCTTGTTGTTGTAATTAAACAGTGAGATCAGAGCACCCCACAAGAGGTGTTTCTGCGAAAACAGTTTAATTCTTTGGAAAAGCGCGTTCTGTATAGGCACCAGCACTAAAAGGAACTGCAGTTGCCTTTGGTGTGGGCGAGATGACTTAGAAGATTGAGGATTGTATGAAGCTAAAAATACCCGTGCCTAAAGGATTTCATCTTACCTTCTCACATATTTTAAAGAAATCAAAATAGGAAATTATAGGCAACGCAAGTTTGGGGCGGGATTTCTGTAAGAAAGAAGACTGGAAACGCCAAACAAAGGACTTGTCCTCAAACCAAGCTCTGGGCACTCTATGAAATTCTTGGTGAGTGGATGGCATAGGTTTTCTGTAAAAATCAAAGCTTAAAGTACTATTGTCGCATGATTAGGGGAGTCATAAAAATCAACGTGGGCCATCTAGGAGCTTAGTGGGGAGCAGTGGGAAGCCGGGGAGAGTTCTAAAAGGGGGGGCATGACTGGCTGGTCCCTGGTACATGCTGACTGTCTGGGGGATGGGCTGCAGGGAGACAGGGTGGGAGGGCCTGAAGAGATCAGTTTAGAATCTGGTTAAGTGGTAAGACCTGGGAGGCAGAGAATGGAGATGAACAGCAGGGGGCAGTGTAGACATTCAGGCTGTGTTGCAGACAGAATGAGGCCACGGGATCTGGGGTGTGGTTTGGGGGACTGAAGAGATGGAAGTAATTGCTCGTGGTAGATTTGGCAGCAAGCAGCAGAGATCGAAAATGCCACCCAAACAGGAAGGAGAGGAAGGCCTCTGCACTGTCTGGCTCGGGCCTCCTCTTCTGGACTCTTCCAGGCCAGCCTGGCCTCACATGGAAGTGGACAGCCCTCCATGCCCTGTCGCAAAAGGACTCGACCTCCCCAGGAATCCGCACCCCTCTGTCTACAGGCTTCACATATGAGCGCTGAGCTTCCCACCCTGAGTCCTCCAGCTGTCTGCCGGCCCCGGTCTCCGTCCTACTAACCGGGAGTCCGAGGCCAGAGACCATATCTTCACAGACCTGCCTTTAACTCATGAGCAGCCACCAAGTGCATGCTGACACCTGAAACTGATCAGCCACGTCACCTTCTAAGTGGTTATTTCAGTTATATTTGTTTCTCGTCTGCCCTAGAATCTGCCATCACTGTCTCTGTGGATAACACTATGTCAGGAATTTATTATTTCTACCCTCTCTCCAAAAAAACATATGATGCACTGTAATAAGACACACGTGGTAAGAACTTTGATGGGGACACGAGAGGTGAAAAGAAAAAGTAAATTTATAGAAACCAAAGGTTATTGTCATTCAGCATTGATGTTGTTCCTGATTCCTGACTCTCCAGAGGAACTTTTAAGCTACATATAGAGTTTTTCAAAATGGTGCTTTGAAAACAGATTTTCAGTTGCCAGTAGACCCGGACAGTGAGGGTAGAAAGCCTTGGGGATGACCTGAGGTACTATCCCCAGATCAGTTGAAGCAAAGTCCAGAGAGTCTCTTCTTTATACATCTCCTTGGGCTTGAGCATACCAGGCAGCATCATGCCCCTAAGTGAGGAAATGAATCTGTGGTCTTGGCTTGTTCTTGAATCTCCCAGAAAGGCACTCTCCTGAAATCCAGTGAGGAATACTCGTATAATTCCTGTAGGCTAAGTGGTCAACAAATGACAAAATGTCACCACCATCACATCACACGCCATCAGTGTCATCACCATCTTCATGACACCATCATCACCACCGTCACCATCACCATCACCACCACCATCTTCATCGCCACCATCACCACCACCATCACCACTGTCACTAACATCATCTTCAGCTCACCATTGCTGTCATCATTGTCACTAAAGGATCTCTAGATGGAGAGAAGTTGTTGGGGAAGGTGGGGGCAGGGACATTTGATGAGCATGGGCTCACTAGTCCTGCCCTTTCCTCTTCCTCCTTCCTCTGTAGGCTTCTCTGTGTGGCGCCCTCTAGTTGTAATGGGTTCCACCCCGTGGGGTAAGTCTGGGTCCTTTTGGACCCAGGACAGGCTGTGGGATGGACCCCTCGGTCCGACAGCTCTCAGGGCAAGGTAAACATACCTGTAGCAGTTCTCTGGGGGTGTCAATGGCTGCTGCTGACCAAGTTTCTGTGTGTCCACTATCCATTAACCTGCATTCTCTGGCTGCCATGTGGTTAGCACAGAGCATCTGTTCCTAGGTTTCATGTCGCGTGATCCTCTCTTGTTGACCACCCAGGACTGAGCACTATTGTAAACTCCATTTTGCAGATGAGGAAATAGTTGAGGTTAGGGTTGAAGCTAAAGCAAGCTGACTCGGGGTCTCAGCCTTAACTGCTAGCTGGGCAGCCTGCCACGGGGCAGAAGAAAACCACATTATCCTGAGAGTGGACTCTGATATGATTATGGGGCCAACTTCTCTGATTTCCCAGGATGTTGGTTCTGAAAGTCCCACATCCCTGGAGACCCCTCAGTCCTGACGAGGCTGGTGGTCCATCGCCTCCAGGCTCGTTGGTGCTGTTCTGGACTCTTGCCAAATGGAGCCTGGGCTTGGAGACACCTTACAGGCCATCTGGTCTACCTGCTCCACCATGGCTCTGCTTTTACTCCCCACAATGGTTGGCCCCAGGCAGCGCCAGCCTTGAGGCAGCATTGACTGAACAGGACCACAGAGGCCAGGGAGGACGAGAGGGGTCAGGGAGCTGGGGCAGCCTGACCTTGGCTTCGTTGTCCACTAGCTGAGTGATGCTGGTGTGGAGGCTGGGATCTCAGAGACCCTGAACACATGCCTCAGTACCCTGGAGCCCTCCCCTGCCTGATGGCGCTGTGGGCTGAGCCCTGCCCCTGGGGTGCCTGGGTGGACACCCCTGTTGAGCCCCAAGCTGGTTAGGACCCACCTGAATTCAGGCCAGCACAGCCTGTATGCCTCCCTCACCCCCACGACTGTGCTCCGTCTGCACTGAATGGTCCTCCCTTCTGGATCTTCTCGGTGGAAGATCGCTGTGGGGCGCTGGATGGCTTTCTGAGGGGCTGGGGGAGGCTGCTTCCTGGGGGCAAATCTTGATTCACAGGCAGCAGGAACCAGGCAGACCCATTCCTGCTTCTCTCTCCCTCTGTGGCATGGGGGTGATGGCTGGTGGGTACAGGACTTCTTTTGGGTGGTGGAATGTTCTAAAACAAGATTGTACTGAAGAATGTGTAACTCTGAATTACTAAAAGATACTGACTGTACACTTTAAATGGGTGAATTTTATGGTATGTGAGTTATAGTTCAATAGAGCTCTTATAATTGAAACAGTGAGATAAATGTGTTATTTTTAAAATATGTTATTTTAAAAATATGTCTGTACATCTATATAATGAAACCTATATATAGTGAGATATACAATTATATAATCGTAATATGTACATACTGGCTTTGGTGACCATAGATGGCCTTATATATACACAGATTACAAGTGTTTAGTGTGCTGTTTTTGTACTTCACTTTCAACTTATTTGTAGGTCTTTTTTTTTTTTTCAAAATGAATGTTTGGAAAAATAAATTTGCACATTGGTTCTTGGACAAAGCCCATCCGAGAATCAGCCATGCTTCTGCCGCTTAGGACTTGGCAAAGCCGTTAACCTCTGGCTCTTGAGCGCCACAAACCAATGCTGTCTGAGCTGCCTTTCTCCACTCCCACGGCCAGAAATTCAGGCTGCTGATGGGCTCTCAGCTGCCAGCGAGGTTAGTGCCCAGGCTCCTCCCAGAGCTGACTCTGAATCCCTGCCTGAGCACACGCTCCCTGTGAATCCCAGGCATCCCCTGGGCCCTGTGAAACGAGAGCGTCTATCCAGGCACCCACACACTGAGCAAGCTGGAGAGATGCTTAAGTACTTTCCCTTTGAGAGACTTGGTGAGTAGAGGCTCCAGACACCTCCCACCGTCATCTGGCCACTGGGGATATGTTAAGGATCATCCAGCAAGGACTCTGGGTCAGGGAAGGCAGCAACTGGATGTGACCGGCCGTGCAACTGGAGTCACAATCCTTGCAAAGGATGCTGCAGATGCCCACAGGGACGCAGCCAAAATCCCACAGACTGGACCTGACATGTCCCTTGTCACAGGGAACTCCTCTCAATAACACCCCAAGATGGACGCTTTGGGGCCGTCCCCAGGGCCTTGAGGTATGTCTAGGAAGCAGGAAAGGTAGCAGGCTGACAACAGTCCAGATTTTGTTCCCCTAACTTTGGCCAAGAATCACTCTGGGAGGACCTCATGGGCCGGCGCTGGGGCTTCCTCCCACACCCCAGCCCGGGTCGTTCAGCTGCATGGGGCTGCCTGGCCCAGCAGGCTGCGGGGCTTGGGAGGGCCCTGACAAAGGACATCGGTGAAGGGCTCACTTCTGGAAACTTCTAGTGCTGCTAAAGGAGGTCAGCCCATTTTCACACCCTGGTCATCCCCAAGCCTGACTGAGACTGTACTAGTAGCCAGAAATATTACCTGTGATTTCCTGTAGACTGAAGAGTGTCAGAGAAAATAACCACATTAAGCCCTCTGTTTTAGATGTCTAGAGAATGTGAGCCCTCAGATGAACTGCTTGTGCTGCTCTGTTCCACTGAATAAGAGTAAATCTTGGCAGGTGAGAGACAGTTAAGTCCATTTACAAAGTTTTGCTTTTTGTAGTTGAGCTGTAAACAGGTTTTTATAGTAATGCAAACCCCAAACTAGTAATTGTCTGATGCTAGAAGAATCTTTCAGAGGAAAGAATCTTACCTCTGAATGATGCTCCTCGGGAAGGTCAGAGGCTTTGCTTGAGGAAGCTCACAAACTTAATTTGAAATGGAAGACCAAAACACAGCAGTTTCCAGTTCACTGGAACCACAGGGAATCACTTCCAGCACAGGTGTCTGCCTGACGTCACCTGACTGCCCACCTGCTTGTGCTGTCTCCAGCTGGCTCTTGAGGGTGGTCAGAGGCTTGAAGACTTAGAAAGAAGCAGTCAGGCATTTCAGTGAAATTTGGGGAAAGATGGATTTAGTCACTTAAGATTTTACCTGTGAGGATGTGTGTAGAAACCCCCTCACTAACCCCCCTCAACCTTCCTGTGGAGCCAAGCTGGTTATCCAAGACTTTCAGACTCCCACCACCTCTTCTGAACTTTGCTCCTGTTTCCTGTGTCACCCTCAAGGTCTGGGCCTTGTCTTAGAGGGCTCCTTCGCCTGGAGCATTTTGGAAGTGTTCTCTTCCATATGTTCAGTTTCCTGAGTCCAGATGTAACTTCTTCCAGGAAACCTCCTATGACAGCTTGGTGGTGAAATCTCTTTCTTTTGAATTTTCATGATTAATCCCCCCCCCAAATTTAATTGGGTGCTTGCTATTTTTACTTTTAAATTTCCATTACAATTCATTGGTTTATAGGTTACATATTCTCTACTAAAATCATATGTTAAGTTATTATTTAACAATACAGCAGTAACTTTGCATATAGACAGACCTCGTTTGCAATCCTTTGGCTTTGCTTCTTAGTGACTAGACCGTGAGTATAGTTTTACTTTATGTCCAAGTTTCCTTTTCTGTGAAATGGAGTGCTACAGACTAGTTTTTTTTTTTTTTTTTGGCTCCCCCCAACACTTACATACTGAAATCCTAAACTCCAAAGTGATGCTACCAGAAGATGGAGATTTGAACTGATTAAGTTTAGATGCATCAGAAAGCTAAGCAACTTACCCAAGGTCATACAGTTAGGAAGATACAGACTGGCCTTTCAAAGCCGTCGAGGTGATTCCTGGGACCTTACTCTTTCTGCAAGGGGCTCTATGTCAGCGATAGGATCAGTTGGTGGCCTGATTCGATGACTCACAGTTCAGGCTAAGGGTGGCCAGGCAGAGGTTGGTAGAGGACAAATCTGGTACCAGAAATGAGGGCCAGCATAGTTAAACAGGCCGCAGGTTTCATGAATGGTCAGGATCCCCCCAAAGCCCGGGCGCAGTTATGTGGCGAGGCGAGGTCAGCACCACGGACAGCACCCACAGCGGGCATTCAGCCTCTCCCGGGGGTCGCCAGCTCCAATCCCTACAGGAAACTACCTCCAGGGGCTTCGGTTAAAGAGACTGTTCCAGAAGCACAGCGCCAAGCTTCCTGGGAGGAGAACTGATCAAGTCAGTTCACCACTAGGCAGGTGGGGTGCGAAATGAAGCTCTAATAACAGGTGGGGTGTTGGGGAAGCTACAGCATCGGACAAATGTCCCCAAAGCCCTGCGATCTTCCTCAAGGGCCCCTACTTCCTCCAGGAAGGCCAGCCCTGGTCCCCGCAGGGGTCCCCACTGGGAGCTAATTAGCCAGCGTCTTGGCACCTGCTGTGCCACGAGCCCCCAGGAAATGCTTTCTTTTGGTAGAAAAGGTGGGATGAGTAACAAGAGCCTTTGTTCCGCAGGCTGAAAAGTGGCACCTGGCTATAGCTCCTCTGGAAGCCTTCCTGAGCCTCTCCCTCAAAGCTGGGTTTAGAAAAAGACAAACAGTCCCAACATCACTGAAAACTGAGCTTGATAATGAGTGAGCTGAGGCTAAAATCTACCACTCTCTGTCAGGGAGATGGAGCTCTAACCTCACTGGGTTTTGCCGAATGGAAAAGCAAATCCCTGACAGTTGCCACACCACACACATGCTACACACACACACACACACCACAATCACGCTCCACAGAAACACACATACACATACTCCACAAGCCCCAGAGAGACGCCCCCACACATACGCAAGCACCCTGCACCACACACACATCACACATCAAGTGAGGAAGGGGCCTATCGACTTTATTTAGGTCATGGCTGTGCTTATAATTAGTACAAATGAAATTATTTCAGTCGTTAGGTGGCAAGCTCATTCCCTCTCCGTGCTCAGCCGGAGCTCCAGCTGGAAGCAAAGCCATCTGCCCCCAATTCCTCATCTGAGCTGTACTGACAGGTGTTTGCAGTGTGCATATATTCAGGCTGGAGGGAGTTGGGTCCTGAGGCTGAGCCTCCCCAGACAGGACTGCAACTATAGGCCTTTGGGTTTTTCCACTGCATTAACCAGTTCTTTGAGCTCCCTGAAGAGAAAGTTAGGCGAGACATTTCCTATAGATATTGACGTGAAAGAAAATCGAGATGCAAGCTGGGCTGCTGCCCCAGGTGCCCAGGGAAAGGCCGGGACACTCAGGAGTCGCCTGTTCTGGGCCAGGACGTGAGGCTGAGGGTGACCTTTACCGTAGTTCAGCCTCGCCACCTTCTCGGGGATGAATTAGAAATTGTCATAAAAGTTCCCGCATTTTCAGTGGCTCCTGAGATGATCCTGGTAGATGACAAGGGGGCAAGGGGCTGTCCCGTAGGAGGGGAGTGAGGATGGAGGAGGGTGCAAGGCGCCTGTATCTGTGACAGAGCCGCCTCACAGCCACGCCCCCCTTGTTCTCTGAGCCCAGGAGCTTGGACCTCCGCTGGCCTCTCACAGCAAAAGGGACATGTGGTGTCTGGGCAGCAGACAGTTTTGTGTCACGGCACAGGTATGATCTCACTAGAAGTAAGTAGGAGGTTGTATCCCCATTATGCAGACGACAGGTGCAGAGAGGTGTGGGAGCTCTCAAGGAGTTGGGAATCTGGGTAAAGTGATAAAAATGGCTTATCCCTTCATGAAAAAATGGACAAGTTAGTCCTGTCCATCCTCAAGGGCAGTGGATGTGAGAGGGCCCACGGAGGCCAGCAAAGAGCCGTCTGTCCAGCTCTCTTAGAATGCTCCCCCACCCCCAGCCCCTGCCCTCACCCTCCACCAGGGCGAGCACCAGTGACTACCCAGCAGCCCGCTGGGTCGGGGTGCAGAGGACCAGAGGTGCCGCTCAGGACCAAGGCTCCCGCTGCTCTGCTGGAGTCTTGCCTGGTGTCCTGGCGTGGCACTGTCCCCGGGCACCTCAGCAGGTCCTTAGCCCAGCAGACTGCGCGGAAAGCCTTTCCTCTCAGAGTCACCTCCTCCTTTACTCTCAGACCCTCCCTTAGTCACCTCCTCCTTTACTCTCAGACCCTCCCTTGTCTTGGGATCGGATGCCCCCCCGTTCCGTGGAGAGCCAGAAAGGCTGTGGCTAGGGCAAGGGGCTCCGCACCAGCTGCTTGGGGCCAGCAGCGGGGTCCCCACGGCTCTGAAGGCCCAGCCCGGCTCTCTAGAGTCAGGGACCAGAGGGACCTCGGGTGCATTCGGGGCTTCTCTGCATCATGGCATCAGAGCTGCCTGGGCTATTTTGTCACGAGGACTCGGGGCTGAGCTCTTTCCAGGGCTGGGACTCACCGGTCTCCCCGCTCATGAAACCATCCAAGCCCCAGGGTGACCTGTGGCCGGACAGTCATTTCCATTTTCAACATCAGGAGTTGAGGACAAGGACGTGCAGACCCCACAGCAGCGAGTGGCTGAGCGAGGCCCGGGCACGGCGCTTCCTCTTTGGCCTGAGGCCTCAGCCTGGTGGTCGGTCCCTTTGCCTCCCAAGTGCTCCCTGCCACCAGTGCTGTCTCCCAGGCGCATGGTGTCCCCTGGAGAACGTCGCTCCAGCTGAACCAGCTCCGGTTGCTCCTCACCCCCTCCCATGCAAATCTCTGCAGGTTAACCCAGCCAGCCCCTGACCAGCCAGCACCCAGCGCTCGATCCTGGCGGCTCCGTCCAAGGTCCGAGCTGTCTCAGGACCTGACCTCCCGCTGCTGCGGTGGTGGTCACTATTACAGCGGCTGCTGCTAGCGGATCTACTAATCTGCAGCACAAAGCCCACTGACTGCACCTCCAAGGCACTTTATTGTCTAGACAGCTTGGTGAGGAGAACTCACAGCCCAGAGCCCGTAACTCCCTGCTGACCTGTAGTGACAAAGGCTGAAAGAGAAAAGGAGCGTGTCTATTTTTGTGCCTCCCGACAGACAGCCCCAGTGAAGTAACAGGTCCTCCTCAAAGTGCTCTTTGAAAGTAAGTTTCCTATTTTAGCTTAATGACATTCCAGGCTGAGCCGAATGATTAAATATTGAAACAGGACCGGCGATCTTGAGTTTCATCCGGCTGATCAATTTAAGATGAAGCAGCATAAGAAAATGCAAATGTCAAATTACCAAATCCAAATGAACCAAACACTGAGCCTTTGTAAAATGTCAGTGGAGATATCCAGGGCGTTTTTATATTATCAGGGCCCAAAAGGTAAGGCTCCCCCATCCACTCCTGCCTGGAGGTGGATGCTGCCGGGAAAGGTCACTCCTGTTGACCAGCAGCGTACATGGCGGGGACCAGGGCAGGGCTGCTGTGCCTGGCCTCTGCCTGCCAGGCCGGAGCCAACATCCTGCAGAAGCCGGGGGAGCAGCTTCCGGCTGGGGTCTGGCCCCAGCACTCACGGCTCGGCGTCTGACTGCCTCCGTCCAGGGACGAGGCCGGAGCCAGGCTGTCTTCACCACCACACCCCACAACCAGAGACACAGCGCAGACACTGTGCGTGAGGACAAAAGACAATGGGCCCAAGTGGCCACTGGGTTTAGGGGCCACTTAAGCTGCCCCTTGGCGTATCCTTGCAGTGCATTTCCTTGCAAAGCCACTGCGGAGAGCCTCTGCCCACTGAGCTCCCTTTTGCAAGGTTTGATTTTCTTAATGTGTGTATATCATCTTTTTTAAAAATGAAATTTAAAAAAATTTAAAAGTGACTGGAGATTCACGAGCAAGCCACACGGTCGCCAAACCGCCTCAAGAATTACTCGTCCTCAATCTCATCTTCATCCCATCTCGCCCTGACCTGTGGCAGATGAAGGTAGAAGAAAATGATGGCTTTGGGCAGTTGAAGCTGTCACTCAGGAACCATATTATTCAATTTGTGGAATTAACTTGTCAAAAGAGTTACCCCAAGCGTCTCATCAGGCTGTGACATTTCGGGGACCCGGACGCCATCTTTTCCACACAAATCCCATCTCAACTTCAGTTCCTGCTGCGTGTCCCTTCTCCTGGCACTGACCTTACACCCCTGCTCCCCGCACAAGCCCCTCTGTGATTTGACCCCGAACTTCCTAATTCTCTCGTCATTTCCCCCCAACGCCCAACTCAGTGTTTAGCGCCATATATTTGCGGAATGAACGAACGCAAAGAATACACCTGCTAACCGCTATTTGTTCCCGCAAGCACCTGCAGTCACTTCTCTTCACCCTCTCCGCGGACAGTACTTCTCTCAACGGCGTGCTTTGACACCTGCAGACTCTTCCCCTGGGATGGCTTCTAGGTCCTTCCTTCTCCACTTGGCAAATACGAACTTGGTTTCCAAGTTCCTTTCCAGTTGCATCTCTTGGGTGAGTCTCTCCACATCATTCCAGGCTGGGCACCGAGCACCTGGCTGGCACAAAGCGGGTACAGGTGGGAGCTCGGAGACGGGTGGCTCCTGGGTGGGGCCGCCTTCTTCCGGCTCTCACCCTCTGCCGCTCACCTGCTCAAACCACCGTTCAGTTACCACCGCCGCTGGGACCCTCTGACACAGACGGAGACGTCTTCCTCAGCACCGGGCTGCTCCGGGCTTCTCCTCCAAGGCCTCCCTGCCTGCCTCCAGCCACTGCAACTGGTAATCTGTTCTCACCCTTCTATTCTGTTATCTTGAGAACCCTGCAGGATATAGCTATGTTCGTTCTTCCTCAGGACTGGGTTGTTTTTGCAAGAACCGATCCTCCATTCAGGTGAGCACAGGTAGGACTCCCTGGTGGTGCGGCAGGGAGGAGCGCAGACTGCAAAGCCGGCTGCAGCCACTGCAGCGCGAGTTTAATCCCCCACCCTGGAGGTGACCCACTGGGCACAGCAGACCCCTTCTGTCTCCCCGCTGCTCCCCTCAGCAGTGGACTTCGACGATCTGCCTGTTCTGCTCCCCACTCTGTCTCTGGGGAATCCT
>NW_004567112.1:3277792-3287131 GCF_000260355.1 Condylura cristata | reverse complement strand
CCCACCCCCTGCCCTCCCCCCATCATCTCTGTCCTGCAGTCAGATCCCAAGGGTTTGTTTCAGTGTAGTTCTGATTCTTTGTTTTGTTTCTCTATATTCCACATACTTAGAAAAAATGAAATCTGGTCTTTTGTGGCGACATGGATGGAACTGGAGGGATGATTCTAAGCAAAATAAGTCAGAAGGAGAAAGACAAATAGCAGATGATATAGATGATTTGACTCAATTATTTTTGGCAAGACTGTTGGGGAGAGAACTGCTTTCTCCCACCAGAAGGCACACTGCTGGTTCCCCCACGTTGGAGGGGAGCTTTCACTGGGAATCGTTCGTGCTGGGCTTGGAGGACACAGATAAGTCATGGAGGACGTGACAGGAGGGAAGAGCACTCCTGGGACCGGTCAGGAGGGGCCCATGGCCCGCGACAGCTCACCGTGGCTGGACCCGAGAGCGGGGCAAGCGGTGCGGACTCAGGGCCTGGCGAGGGCGAGAGGAGTGGGGGCCAGGGCTTGCAGGGGGGCCCACTCCCTCCCTTCAGGCGGCAGCTCATCGCCCCGGTCCGGCTACCCTCACCTGGGCCACCCTCTGATGGCAGGAGACACAGCGCCTTCCACTGGGTCGCCCTTTGTCTACGCGGGGCGAGGCGAGCGTGGGGGGACGTGGCTCGGAAAGGTTCCCGGTGTGCTGAGACCTCAGAGGAGTCGCCCCCCTCCCCGGAAAGCCAGGGGCTCCAGCCATGCATCCGCACGCCTTGCTGAGCGCCTTGGGCCTCCACGCTTCCCTGGTCCTCTGCCTCTGGGCCTCTGCACCTGCTGAGCCTGCAGCCACCTCTCACTCTCTGCCTCGCAAACCCCTAAACTCCTCTGCACCCCACAGTCTCAGCACCTCCCAGACCCCTCACTCTGGGCCCCGTCCTGCTGAACGCTGGGGCAGCTGCCCTGGGTGTTGAGTCTAGTCCCCTCCTCCTCCACTATGAGCTCAGCGTCCCAGCAACCTCTCTGTAGCTCAGCTTTTCGTTGGCTAAATTGAGCAGCTTTATTTTTAATAGCCTGGGGTTTATCCTGCCTATGTTGAAGTTAACTTGATCATGATTGAATTTACATGCAACACATACATCCACACACAGGGTAAAGTTCGCTGATTTCCTCAGATGCATATTCCATGCAATCGCCATCACGAGCTATATGTAGACTGTTTCCATCACCTCAAAATCTCCTGGGGACTCTCTCCAGTTAATGTTATTCCAAGCCTCAGCCCTAGTCAACCACTCCTGTGCTTTGGTCGCACAGACTGATTAGAGTTTTATATGAAGAGAACCACGTGGATGCGCGTGTTGGCATGTTTTTGAGAATCATTGATGTGGTTGTGTATCAGTAGTTCCTTTTCATTCTTTAGTAATAGTCCCTCGAGGGAACAGGTCATCATTTGTTCCTCACTCTTCCTGTTGGTGGGCATTTGTGGTGTCTCTGGTGCAGGGGTATTATGAACAAAGCTGTTGAGAACACTGTGTGGAAATCTGTGTGGACTTAGGCTGTCATTTCTTTTGGATAAATATCTACAGATGACTGACTCATATGATAAGTACATTTTTAACTTTTAAGGGAAACAGTTAACTTGGATTCCAGGGTACAGTAGATGTATCATTTACATTTCCAACAGCCGTTGATCAGAATTCCAAGGGGTCCATTTCCTTATCGGCACTTGACAATGACAGTCTTAAGTGGTTGTTATTCTGGCAAGTGTAAAGCTCCACTTCAGTGCAGCATAATTTGTTTCCTTGATAACAATTGCAATTGACTATCCTTCTTGGTTTACAGGATTCACATTTCTTCTCTTGCAGGATGTGTCTTTAAATCTTATGCCCATTTTTAAAGTGCGGTGTTGCGTTTTCTTGTTAAGGTAGAAGAGTTTTGTGTAAAACAATCTTGCCAGAAGTACTGTGAACACTTTCTCTCCATCTGTGGGCTGCCTTCTTCACTTTTCTTAATCATGGCATCAGAAGATGAGTTTCTAATTTTGATTAAACTACCTTTTATTGACTTCCGCTCTTGTGTTTCTGTTGAAGAAGTTTCTACCTGTAAGGAATTGAGTATTTCCCCTAGATGTTAGTGTAGGTCAGTGATCTTGGCTAGTTTAGCCTTTGTGCATGCAGGGGGTGAAAGTTCAAGTTCATTTTCCTCATTGTGTATATTTCATTCTGGCTACACAACATGTCAAAAGACTGTCTTTCCTTCATTGAACAGCCTTGGACATTTCATCAATTTCCCTGATCACACAAATGTAGATTTATTTCTGGAATCTACTACTTATCTGTCTGCACGGTAACAGTAGAGTATCTTGACTGGTTACTATAGCTTTCAGTGAGACTTGAAATCAGGTGTTGCAAGTTCTTTACCTTTCTTCTCCTTTTGAAACATCATTTTGGCTATTCTAGGTTCTTTGCTTTTCCAAATAAATTGAGATTCCTTAAACGGTTAAAACGTCATTAGTGAAGACATCTTATTTATACTGATAAATTCAGCTTCTGTAGTAAATATTGCTCTACATTGCCTAGTGATAGAAAACCATTGCTCAGATTTTGGTTGGGATTATGGTGAATCTAAAGATTAACTTTTGGAGAACTGGCATCTTAACAAAATTGAGTCATCAGAACCATATAATATGCTTCTCCACTATTTTAGGTTATTTCATTTGTCTCAGTGGTGGTTATGTGTTATAGTTGTTAGCATACAGATTGTGTACCTATTTTCATAAATTTATCCCCGTATTTTATGTTTTGGTGGGCCAATACCATGTTAGTGGTATTTAAGAATTTCAATTTCCCATTGGTATGCAGGTTACTACGTTTTTGCCAGTACTGAGAAGTATAATTGGTTTTGAAAATATTGACCTTGTACTTTGTGATGATTCCAAACTCACATATCCATCATGCAGTTTTTTTCTTCAGATAAAAATAACATGGGATTTTGGAGATAAATATAATAATATTATTGATAAATAAATATGGTTTTCCTCCTTCCTTTCCAATATTCAGGGCTCTTTTTTTTTTTTTTTAAGATTTATTTATTCATTCATACAGAACTGGGGTACAGGCCAGAGATGCGGAGGGCGAGAGGATGGAGATGCAGAGTGGGGAGTAGAACAGATAGATCGACAAAGTACACTGCTGAGGGAAGCAGCGGGCGCGTCAGGAGAGGTCTGCCGCGCCATGTGGTCACCTCCGGGGCAGGCGGGGATCGAACTCATGCAGAAGTGGCTTCAGCCTCTCAGTGCTGTGCCTCAACCCGCCGTGCCACCAGGGAGGGCCTATTCAGGGCTCTTTTAATTGCCGTATTGCTCTGGGTAGCTCCGTAGTAGAATGTTGAATTAACAATATGAGAACAGACACTCCTGCTCTCAGCCGTGGAAGGCAGCATTCAGTCCTTCCCCACTGGGTGTGATATCAATCAGATACTAAAAAAGTCATCTGTCAGGTTAAGGAAATTCCTAGTTGGCTGAACATCCTTAAATTACAAATAGCTGTTATACTTCCGCAGCTAACTGTTAGCATCTATAGGATAATTGTATTGTCTTCTTCTTTGAGTCTTTTAATATGGTGAGTTACATTGAATGGTTTATAAATACTAAATCAACTTTTTTTTCCTCGAATAAACCCTATTATTCTATCTTTTTACTTATCAATAGGTTTTATTTGCTAATACTTGTCAAAATTTTGTGTCTGCAGACTTTTATCAACAGAATTGGGAACTATTATCTCTAGAATTTCCTCTGTGGAAACACTTTCAATTATGAATTTAATTTCTTTAATAGATATTGACTCACATTTTCTGTTTCTTTTTAAATCTATACTCATGTTTTCTGAATTTCACAGATGCATCCATTTCATCTATGTTGCCAATATATTGTCATAAATTTGCTTAAAAATCTAATTAGCTGATAATGTCTATAACATTGGTAGTGATGTTCACTCTTACTGATTTTAAAAATTTGGGCTTCTCTATTTTTTTCTGAGCAATCTAAGTGGAGGTTAATCAATCTTCAAATTATTTTGAAAGAAATTTTATCTTGGTTTTCATTGATTTTTGCTACTTGCTAGTTTATTTTCCATTTTATTGTCTTCTCAACCTTGTGTCCTTCCTCTTACCCAGAATTTTTTTCTAAATTCTTAAAGATGAACTTTGGATTATAGATTTGAGAAATTTCTTCTTTTCTATGTATTTTAATGTTGTAGATTTCCCTACCAGCCCTGCTTCGGTTAAACCCTACAGTTTTGATTTTCATTATGTTCTTCAATCCCATTATGTTCAAACACTTACTCTTTAACCCAAGTGTAGTTGGCTAGCTTCAGAACACTCAGAATGTTTCCAATAGAAAATATCACAGTACTAAATTTAATAATAATCTAATAATCCCTGGTATTAAATAGACCATGAAAGGCATACTGTGCACTGTCAAATAACATATGTGCGATTGGAATCTAAGATGATGAGGAGTTGTGGTAAAACCATCTAAGGAGACTGGATCAAACATGAACCTACAGTTCTGAGTCTGACAAACTCCAGACAGAATAAGCCAAAGAAAAATACACCAAGCACATACTGGTAAAGCTGAAGACAAAGAGAAATGGTTAAAAACTACTAGAGAAAAAAAACCCCATTACATGCGAAGAAGGAAAAAAATAACAGTCATGATGGACTCCTCAGCAGTAAAGGAGAAGTTAGAACACATGACAATGACATAATTAAGATATCATAAGGGGAAGCAATGAAAATTGACCATCTGGAATTTTATACCCAGTGAAAAATCCTCCAAACATCAAAAGGAAATTAGGATGATTTCAGACAAAGAAAAAGTCTAGTGAATTCAAGGAATTTTCAAGATGCTTTTACTTGAATAAATGAGAAAAATTAACACACTGAGCTAAATCTTTAACCTACATACATTTTTCTAGAAATCTACTGTGAAAGAGTAAATTAGTGAAATCTTCAAAATACTGAGGAATTTGAGTCTGTTCACTTGTGCTGTTTTCATAATTCTGTTTATTTTACACTATATGGAAATAAGTAGAATTTATAGTTTGTTTTTAATAAATATAAATCTGAAATGTGTAGAAACACTCGACTTAGATTTTTTAAAGTCTCACATAAATTAGTTGGCAAAAGAAAAGGAATGTTTTTGTTATTGATGCTTATTAAGAATTTTATACTTTGTCTACTTAGATGCTCTATAGTTGTGGAGCTTCTGTATTCACAGCAATGACATCTTAATTTTCTCCATGTTTACATCTACGTCTTTATGGGTATCTTTTTTTTTCCTTTTGGAATTATTTCAGTTTTAGAAAGACAGACATTTTATAAGGTTACTTTTCCTTGGTATTGAAAAGTTACCTTAGGAAAACATTCTGTAGCCAAACAACTTCTATAAGCTAAGTGAAAAAAGAATACATAATGCTTTCTTACATGTCAGTTGAGTGTTGTGACTGAGTAGAGTAATTTTTTTTAAAGATTTATTTATTTATTCATGCAGAACTGGGGTACAGGCCAGAGATGCGGAGGGTGAGAGGCTTCACCAGGGACAGAGTGGGGAGCAGAACAGGCAGATCAACGAAGTACACTGCTGAGGGGAGCAGCGGGCGGGTCAGGAGAGGTCTGCCGTGCCTGTGGTCACCTCCGTGGCAGGCAGGGAGTGAACTCATGCGGAAGTGGCCTATCCTTCTTTGTGCTGTGCTTTAACCCGCTGCGCCCCCAGGGAGGGCCCGAGTAGAATAATTTAATGAGATTTCTGAAGGTTATTTTTAACCTTTGTCCATGGGAAATAAAACAGAAGTTTATGGAAAAAAAGAGGTCAAACATCTATATATCAGCGAAACTGACCCCCCCTCCCCCAAATGATGGAAAGCTACATTACTGACACATAGATTTTTTAGTTTTTTTTAAAAAATTTCACCTTAAGAAGAAACATGAAGGACACAGAAGATAAATGCACAATGGTAAAATCCACAGTTCCCGAGAAGACATAACAATTCCAAATTAGCAAGTCTCCATCCATAAAGCCTCAAAGTGCCTAATAAAACAAAACCTGAAAGGAAAAGAAACGACCCATCATTTTGGCAAAATCTTCATTTTTTTCCTATGTAGAATGTGACGAAGGAAGAGTAAGTTGCGGTAACTTTGGAAAACAACTTGATCTAATTGAACAAGACTGCTGCTCCCGGCCCATGTGCCGACAGGGCCACCCGGAGACCCCTCCAGCTCCACACACAGTGGGAGCGAGGGGCCCACTCCTGATGCCCTTCTGGAAGCGCGGCAGGTGCCTGTCCCGGCAGGGGAGGCTGGGTGTCCCCCCACCGCAGGACTGGAGCGCTCAGGGAAGAGCGCAGAAATCAGGTGCCTTGCGCCGAGGTGGTCCAGGGGAGCAAGGTGGACAGGCAGCAGAGGGAGCAGCGTCCCGGGGACAGAGACGCGAACACAGACTGCTTGCACATCCACTTTGCAGCGGAAGGGTGGCGGGAGCACCAAGGGGAGCAGCGGACCCCATGTCTGAGCCCGGGCCAGGTCACAGCTGGTCGAGAGATACCTGGGGTGTCTTTCAGGACGGGCAGAGGCAGCTGGGGCCCAGAGCCTCCTTCGCCCACCTTTCTTTGACCCCACGGCTCCGGGTACTCCAGCAGACACGGAGGGTGCTGGTGGGCTAGAGGTCGGGTGAGCTAGTGGACACTGGGGCCAGAGCTGGAGCCTGGCCCACCCACCCACCGAGGGGGGTCCAGCCTCCTGGGCGGGGCTGGTAGGGCAGATCTGGGCTTAGGGAGCAGCTCGGGGTGGCAGGCGCACTGGGGAGATGTTATTTTCACTTTGGATACTGAAAATAAATTGAAAAAAACACTACCGAGGAATATCCTGGGGGAAGCAGATGCTTGTGCGCTGGCTCAGGGGCCTGCAACTTCTCTGGGTGATGTGGGTCATTGCCCAGGGGCTGCGCCCACTTGGGTGAAGGCCACCCTCACCTAGCCCGCCCCAGACACTGTCCATCAGAGGCGTGGACCCCGACTGCCCTCCTGCCAGAGGCCCTCTTGGCCAGTTGGCCCTGCTGCAGGCAACTGGGCTTTCAATGAATTGACCCTTTGCCCCAAACTGACCAGTGGCCGAGCATTCAGGTCTGCGTGACTGGGCTCGTCACTAGTTTCTGGACCAGGTCAGATATGTGAGCTGAACCCTACATTCCCCAAGGGTCTCCAGCTGCAGGCCTGGACTGACCTGCTGAGGCCTTTATGCCAGTGCCCCGCCCCCCCAGCCTCTCATCAAGGCGATGGTGGTTGGGGTGGGGAGGGAACCCCTGCCCTGAGCCCCTTCCTGAAACTCTGCTTTAGAAAGTGAAGATGCCGGGAACGGAGCTCACTGCGCTCAAGCCTTGACTTATCTACACACCTTCTCGTCTTTGGAACAAGACAGCCCGCTTGACAGACGGGGACCGTGGAGTCCAGGAAGCTGGCAGGACGTGGCCAGAGTCGCACGCAAATGGGTGGTGGAGCGGCTCCCTCGTGGGCTGGACCCAGCGCCCCTTGGCAGAGCCAGTCGGTGGACAGAGGCAGGTTGAGTCAATCCAGTAGCCACTGCAAAGACACGCCGGACCCAGTATGGCCTCCGGAGAGGAGAGGCGAGGTCAGGGCGTGGCGTGGCTGCTACCCTGAGCCCCACTTTCACTTGTGCAGAAGAGCAAGTAAAGCTTCAGTGTCTGGGGGGAGGCAGTTGGTGCAAAGCGAGGTCTCCCTCCAAGATTGGGGTTCCAGGCGTGTCTGTACCCCAGCCCCGCTCACGAGGCTCCGCACACACCAGCTGAATTGAGGAGCTTTGGGTTGGAGCTGCAGGTACCATGCTAAGGGGTTTGGGCCCCAGAGCATGGACACTGGGGTGCAGTAAAGATGCCTGTCGCTAGCAGAGGAGGGACACGCTCGGTGGTGGGGGTGGCGGTCAGCAACACGGGCCGCGGAGGGGAGAACCAGCCGCCGCACCAGCAGCAAGCAGGAAGCGCAGACCTCGGGGAGGGGAGGGCGTGGGCGCGGTTGCGGGGAGCCGCCGGGGAGATCAGTGGTTCTGACTCTTGGCCTCGGCCTGCCAGCGTGGCCGGGCCAGCTCAGCCTGGCCCCAGCTGTATTCACAGACAAGCTCCGAGTCAGTGTTCACTGCGCTGGCCGGGGAGCTGGGAAGAGCACACAGATGGTGGGGTGATGGGCATCAGGTCGACTCCCCGATGGGTGGTTCACTCAATGAGTTACTCATGGCGGCAAGTGTGGGAGCGAAGGTGACCACAGTGACTGCAGGAGCACGAGCGCTTGCTCGCGGGAGGACGTGCCACGGTGCGTGCCGTCCTCTGACATGACCGGGGAGCCTGCCCCGACAGGCTCCCGCTCCAGAGACCACTCGGGGCTGCGGGTGGAGTCCAGTCTGTAAATGAGATTTGAGCCCTGTGATCAGGCCACCCAGGACAGTTTTCTCAGTGGAGATCGGCTGCACGACTCATGCTGAAGCCGCTGTCCAGGCCTGGAGGTCGGGACAGTCACGCCCAGAGGGCGGGTCCCCAGGGCAGCCCCTTCGCCTCTGTGCCACTCGGGGCAGCTTCGCCTTTGCCATCGCCCCCGGGGCGTCCTTTTCTGCACTGAAGGGGGAGTCCGAGGGGGACCTGAGATCCGCTCAGTGTGTTCCCCAGAGAGGGGGGAGCCACCTCTCCACACAGGAAAAGGCGTTGGGTTGCTTGAGAAGAAAGCCACTGAGAAGCAGAGGGGGGTCCCCAGAGCCTCTTCCTGCTGGGCTTGCCTGGGTCCCCCGCTTTCTGGCCTCCACAAGTGAGCAAGGGTAGAGCAGACCAGTCTGGATGGGCTGGGGGGGTGGGGTTCAGCTCTCTGAGGTGTCGGCTGTGCCAGGGCGGCTCTCTCTGACCCCGGGACCCACACTTGGCATTTGTCCCAACCTCCTGATGGTGGGCTCAGTGGGGGCAGCTCCCTCCTCCCCGGGAGCTGCCATCACAGGGCCCTGCCTGCCTGCCTGCCTGCCGGCTGCTGCGCCCCCCACCGCACCCCAGCATTCCCACCCCCACCTCCCACCGCAGCGCCCGCCTCCCACCTGTCATCCTGGGTGTGCCCGTTCCCGCTTGTTCCGGGGCAGGTCCCCCTGGCCACCCGCAACCAGACCTGCAGCCTTCACCTTCTGCCGCGCTCGCTCGTGCCGTCTCCCGCTCCCGCCGGCCCTGGGGACCCGCAGTGCCCCTCTCCCATGACATGTCCCCACTCCGGGGCTGGAAGGAACCTTCTCTGGGGCCGAGGACGTGGGTCCGCTGCCCCTAGGCGGA
>NW_004567112.1:3273880-3277692 GCF_000260355.1 Condylura cristata | reverse complement strand
CCAGACCTGCAGCCTTCACCTTCTGCCGCGCTCGCTCGTGCCGTCTCCCGCTCCCGCCGGCCCTGGGGACCCGCAGTGCCCCTCTCCCATGACATGTCCCCACTCCGGGGCTGGAAGGAACCTTCTCTGGGGCCGAGGACGTGGGTCCGCTGCCCCTAGGCGGATCCAGTGACCCAGCTCGCGCCGGTCTCGGCCACAAGCTCCCGTCTGGGCGGGTGGCCCAGCTCTGAGGGCGGGGCACGGTTCACTAGGTTGGAGAAAGGGGTGTCATGACCCCGAGCCCCCACCAGGCAGGCTCGGCCACCCGAGGCCGCATGTCTCACAGGGGCAGCTCCCCGGGCCCACTGCTTACAGGCAGGCATTAAAAATTCCCCTTCAGATACTGCCCCTGTGAGGCCCTTGCGCTCCACAAACATTCCGTTGTCCCTTCCATGCCATGAAACACGCATTCAAGGAGGACAGGCCTTAAGGACTCAGCGGAACACCCTTGGGTGGGCAACTCTGCGAGAATTCCGGCCCCTGCCCCAGGCCTTTGCCAAATGACCAAAGCAAACAGCCTAGTGAAAATGGAAACCCTCTGTCAACTGTGTGCACACCGAGGATTCCTCTCAGTGTTTGAAAACACGACTGGCTAAATTTTTACTGGCCTAAACAAATGTTTCTCTGTCCCAAGAGTTCTGGCAATATTGGGCCCACATCAAACACAGAACATCTGATGAGTCCAAATGTGCCTGAAGCTGGCATTTCCCGGCGTCAAGGATGAAAGGGACGGAAAAGCAGAGAAACGGAGCCTTGGCCTGCGCTCGGAAAGAAGGGGACCCGGCCTTGCGTGGGAGCACCCAGCTGTGCGTGGGGGGACCTGGCCTTGTGAAGGGGGAACCCAGCCTTGCGTAGGGGGGACCTGGCCTTGCATGGCGGGACCCGGCCGTGCATGGAGGAGGACCTGGTCTTGTGAGGGGGGACCCGTGGGTGGGGGGACCCGGCTATGTGTGGGGCAAGGGAATGGGGACACTCCCTGCCCCTCCCTTAGCAGCTCTGGCTGCAGACCCGAGGCTTCTCCCACACCCAAGCCAGGTGCCTCCTTGGGAAGGAGACAGGCACCCCTGGGCACACCTTCCCCAGGGCTGGGACTCCCCGGGTGGCCCTGTGATTCTGAGAACCTCAGTTTCCCCCCCAAGCTTTCCTCCCCCAAGCAGGCCACTGGCGCCAGCAGCGTACAGGCCATGTCCTTGCCTGAGGTGTGTTGTTGCGCCCGTGGTGGCTCTGCCTGTCAGGGGCCAGGGGGAGGACAGTGGCCGGGCGCCTCAAGGCTCCTGCAGGCCCTCTCCAAAGTGGCGGCTGGGTCCTGCTCTCTCAGGAAGGTCAGGCCCACGCCGAACCCACCCAGGGCTGGCGGTTGAGTGTCTTATCCTCTGTGAGGGAAGTTTCGGCTGCTCCAACCGCCAGTTTCTACCAGCTTAACTGGAGGCCGTGCGGCCCCTCCATCATGCCTCGGGCTCGAGGCCACAGACCCAAGGGGCCACGTGGACAGGTGTCCCCCGCGGGCAGTGCTCCCTGGGCTTCCTTGACCTCGCCTGGCAGGGGCTTCCGTAAGCGGAGAGGCGGGACCCCCCCCAGGATGGGCAGAGCTCTCTTGGGAGACGTGGTGTGACCCGGGCACTGGAGGTGACCGTGTGGCAGTCTAGAACCTTCTGAAACCAAGGGGTGAGTGGTGCCTCAGCCTCAGCGCGCTGCCAGGGCAGAGCGGGAAGTACGGGCGCAGGAGCCTGCCCGTGGCTCTGCACGCTCGCAGCTGCACCCGGCCGTGGCCCCTGCGGAGACCCCGGGCCCACTCGGACGTTGCTGGAGCGTCTGCTCTTCCCTGCAAGGAGCAGAAGCGGAGGCGGCTGGAGGGTCAGGCGGACAGGACTGGGGACCTACGCCAGGCCCTGCGTCACTAGGGAGCCTGCGAATGGCGCAGCTGGGTGGCAGCAGGTGCTGCCGGGACCATCAGAGGGAAGAGGCGAGAGAGGGTCTCAGCCACTCTGGGAAAGTGGGACCGGGCAAGCAGCAGAGTGCGTGGCAGGAAAGCGGCGTGGCTCCGTGGGGGTGGGGCAAGGAGCGTCAGGAGGCTGCACTGGGCCGGGCCGAGCTGTGGCCAGCGGGGTCCGTCTTTGCAGGCCAGAGGTCTCTGAAGACGGGAGTTTAGGTTTTAAGACGTCACCTCCTTCTGCTCCCATAGTTTTCTCTAACAGGCCGGGATCAGCTCCAGGTCCTTCTCACTCTTCTACACAGAGGCTGCAGCCAGTTTCAGGTGAAAGCAGAAAACCACAGCTGCAGAGAGGCCCTGAAGGCCGCCCACGGCCCAGCCCCGCGGCCGAGTTTTCCAAAGAACAGTCAGCGGGGCTGGCCTGCAGCCGCAGCCTCGGGCCTGCTGCTCTTTCAAGCTTCTTTAGTTCCCGGGGGTGGAAGAGAGCAAAACCGGCTCTTGGACGAGAGTGAGGCTGAGCAAGGTTGCTTGTTAGTGTCTGGATAAACAGGACAGGAGGTCACGCCCCCCCCCCCCACCTGGATAAACAGGACAGGAGGTCACGCCCCCCCCCTGGCTAAACAGGACGGGAGGTCATGACCCCCCCCCACCAGTCAGAGCTAGGCAGTGGCTGGTGCGTTTTCCACCTGGGGTCACCCAGTCCGGCGCACAGACCCCTCGTGGACCCACCTTTCCGCCGTCGACACAGCTCCTCTTGCTGACCCCCTTGCCGGGACCCCGCAGACCCGTGGCCTGGGGTGCAGCTCCTGGGAGACCATGTTTTGCTACTTATAGCAGAAGGTGCTACTTGTACACGCAACAGGATGCAAAGCTCTAGAGGTTAGGATTAGGGTCTGGAAAGTGGGGAGCAGAAGGCAGTGGGCAGAGATTTGGGGGGACAGTTTTCCCATCGGGTCAGTTGTCTGCACCCAACAGCTGGCTCAGCCCTGGAGGCAGAGGGGAGGAGAGCGTGCCCAAGTGATGTGGGGACCCGCACTGAGGTACCCCACAAAGCGGGGCCCCCTTGGCCACTCTCTGCACCCATCAAGCAGCACCCTCACCCCGCAGCCTGCAAACGGGGCTGAGCGCTGGTCATGGAGCTGAGAGGCTGTTACAGGGCAGCCAGAGTGGACTGGGCCGCCTGTCTGTGGGGCCTCACCCGCGTGCTCCTGATTCGGTTATACTGCAGGCGCACAGAAGGGTCAATAACGGGTCTATTTACAAAAGAGGAAAGGAAGAGGGAACCACCCAGGGAAAGAGCGGGACACACAGCCCTGGACACCCTATGGCTAGGCCGACTGCACCCCCTGGGGACGCCCGCTGCTCCCTAGCTGCAGGAAGGCGCCCAGCCTCGCTTTAGTCGGGACAGTGAAGAAAACAAAACCTAATCAGGAGGTTGTGGCAACAAGGAGTAGCTCGGGGACAACAAACGCTCTCCTCCCTGCGGCCTTGCGGCGCGCCACCCTCACCTGCGCTGTGGGAGCCCCGGTCCGCTCTGGCCTTGGGGGGATCCCGCTGGGGTGCTGCTGGGTCTCATCAGATCCTCACCTGAGGGTCCTCTTTCCTGCTCTCTGGTGGCCCTGAGACACCCCTCAGGAGACAGGCGATGTGTGCCCCCAGGGGCCCCCAACACCTGGACTGTGGGTCTCCCCTGAGCTCCCCATCCCACACCTGAGGGTGAGGCTAACTCCTGCTGCCCGCTGATGCCCGGGAGGCCAGCCTGGCCACGGCCGTGGGAAGGAGGGAGCACATGCACCCAGAGAGGCCACGCTCTGCTCCAGGGGCTCAGAAGGGGGGCTCCTCC
>NW_004567112.1:3260832-3273403 GCF_000260355.1 Condylura cristata | reverse complement strand
CGGGCGCGGCCCGGCCCCCGGAACCCCAGGCCGCCTGGCGCTCGCCGCACCCCAGCTCAGGGCTGCTGGGACGAGGGCTGTTCGCTCCCTGTGCAGCGGCCATCGCACCTCGGCCGGACAGGCCCAGGAGGGCTCCGCTGGCCTGGCCACGGCTCCTTGGCCTGTCACTGGCTTGGCTGCACTCGCGGGTGTAGACAGCTCTATTTCCCTCTACCTCCCTCCCGCTCCTCCTCCCCTCACTTCCCTGCCAAGCTGCTTCTTGGGAACAGCGCACGCACGTGCACGTGAGTCCCTGAGTCGGGTTCCTGGGAACACCGGGCGGGAAACCCCTGTCCTGGGGGAGGGTCTGCGGGAAAGCAGATTGAGCGCTGGGGGACGGGGGTATTTTTGAGTTTGCGGCAGGTGGCGGAGGCAGGATAATCCCTAAAATTAGAGAAATGTGTAAAATGCTGGCTCTAGCCAGCCTCTCTTCGGAGGAAGACTTCCTGGGGAGCCTGGCCGCGGCTGCTCTGTCAGCCGGAACATTGCCGTGTCAGGGTGGCCGAGGCCTGGGTGCCGGTAGGGTGATGCCCCTCCAGGTTCCAGCAGGGACTGGACGGCAGCCACCAGCTCACAGAGAAAGGACCCAGAGGACAGAAAGACCACCCACCTCAGGGGGGCACCCCCCCCCCCAAGCCCAGAGGTGAGGGCTGGAATCAGAGAAGAAAATGGCTCCCAGGAAACAGTGATGAAAATGAAAGAAAAAAGATTTGGTGACCCCAGATTCAGGGGCGAGGCCACAAGTGATCGGCTTCTTGAGGAAGTGGACGGCCAGTCCCCCGAGGGCTTGTCCACAGGGAGACCACCCGTGCCCTGGACACGCCGTGTCACTTGACCGCTGAGTTAACAGGGACCCTGGGTTCCTTCGCCGATGCTGCTTTGGACAGGCGGCTGTGAGACCACGCCGTCCTCAGGGAAGGAGAGTGTGGTCTGGGCTCTGAGTGGCATCCAGCCCTCCAGAACCAACAGCAAAGCAGAGATTATTTACTGAAGGAAAAATCAGATTATAAAACATGCACAGATGGGGCCCTCCCTGGGGGCACAACAGGTAAGGATGCAGCACTGCAAGCTGGCTGCAGCCGCTTCAGTGTGAGTTCAATCCCCACCCTGGAGGTGACCACAGGGCGCGGCAGACCTCTCCTGACTCCCCGCTGCTCCCCTCAGCAGTGTACTTCGTCAGTTGGCCTGTTCTGCTCCCCACTCTGTCTCTGGTGAATCCTCTCACCGCCCCTGCACCTCTGGCCTGTACCCCAGCTCTGTATGCATACATAAATAAATCTTAAAAAAAAATACATGCACAGATGATCTACTTGGGTGAGGTACAAAAGGAAGCCCCGTTCTGAGGTGCTGACAGAGTGCTTGGGGCGGCAGGGAGGTGGCAGCTGTCAGCTTTCTCTTTGCTCACTGGCATTTCCCATCTTCCGTGAGGCCAGGCAGGGGCTGGACTGGTCCCAGGGGCACGTGTGTGTCACCGGGCCGCACTTGCAGGCACCGAGGGACGTGACCCTGTGCCCCAGTGGCCCTGCTTCTGAAGCGATGGAAAAGCATTTTGAAAGAACCCCAAACGTGGGCGACAGCACTCACAGACCGAGCGCTCACAGCGCCAGGGAAGCCGGCGTTCCCTGGGCTCCGGCAGCCCTGAGCAGCGCACCCCAAGAGGGACAGCCAGGCCCCGGGCTCCGCCAGGAAATCCACAAACAAGAGCTGGCGTGTCTGAAAGGGCTCAGCCCAGGCAGCGGGCAAGGGCATGCGAATTAGAACAAGGAACGAAAGTGCTGAGCGGTGAGGGGGGCCGTGGGCCTCTGGGGGCACAGGGCTTGGCCGTGGGGCCAAGATGAACTCAGGCAGCCACTCCATGTCGGTGGTGTTTTTCTTAAAAAAGGAAGCTGCTTCGTGGAAGACGGGTGCTGTGTGACATGAATCATCTCTGAGCAATCCTGCCTCTCTGGGCCTGCGGCTGTGGAGCAGAGCCCCCGAGGCCGGGTCCACGCGAGGCCTCCCTGAGGGGAGAGCACGCGGGCTGGCGGGGACTGGAGTCTTGCAAAGGCACTTACGTCCAACCTCAGCCTTCTCGGGGCGGCCAGACCGGTTTCACGGGGCCTGCAGGGGCGGGGCACTGGCCGTGGCCTCCCTCGCGGCCAGACGCCGTCCGGGGCGGGCCTGCGCTTTGGGTCGACTCGCATTTCCCTCGTGGTAAGGGATGCTGTTTTCCTCGCGTGCGGGGTCACGGCTCCGTCTTCCTGGGAGAAGCGTCCATCCGGGTCTCTGCCCGTTGGGGGCTGGGTTGTTTGCTGTTTGGTGGTCCCGTTGTCCGAGTTTCGATCTGTGGGTGCTCGCCCCCCACGGATGAGTGCTGTGCAGCTGTCTCCGCGCCCAAAGGTGGCCTCTGCGCTTTGCGGGGCGGCTCCCTGCCCTTTGGGGGCGATGTGTGCTGCTTGCTTCGTGCTGCCTCGGCAGTGGTGCTGCGGAGTGGAGCCCCCAGGATGCCCCTGTGGGGTGAGGGCCAGGCACCCACCCCCCGTGTTTTCTTCTGGACGCCACACTTACGTCCAGGTGTGATGTGATACTTCCAAAATTAGCCAGTTTTGAAAACCAGAGAGGTAAATCGATGCATTTTGAGCTAAAACATAACAATAGGATTGCAGTTGAGGGACGTCTAAGAGAAGCCTAGACAAGGACAATAGAGACACTGAAGTTCAGACCTCGCTAGGTGGGGCTGGGTCTGGGCTCCCGGCTCCTGTCGCTGTTTCCAGAACGCCGGGGTGCCTGCTGCTTTCATAGTGAGGAGCTGGGGGAGTGTAAATGCAGCAGGAAGCTGAGAGTAGGAGAGCCGGCTGGCCAGGGCCAGGCCCGCAGGGCAGCCGCCCCTCCTCCCTGAAGCCCGGGCCAGGCCCAGCCAAGGAGACCAGGCTGGACCACGGGCTCCAGCAGCCCGGCCTCGGGTGGGGAACACCAGCCCCGGCCCGTTTCTGTAAAGCACTTACACCACCACTCTCCCAGTCCTGACTTATTGTTCTTCAGCTATAGTCCGAAGCCTTCTGGAGCTTTCACCACACAGAGGCAGATCATCGCAGGTAGCCACCAGGCAGTGCAGGTGTAAACTACGTTTATTGGGTCTCTCCTCGGCTGGCCCAGGCCTGCTCATTTTGACTGCAAGTGGGCGGGAACCGGGGGTCAGGAGGCAGAAAGCAGGGTGGGGCAGGAGTGTCATGGCTGCTGAGGCAGCTGCTGGGTCCTGGGGTCTGCCCCGGCCACCCTTGCCTCGACGGGGGACGTGGCCAGGCCCCCTCCTTGCTTCTTGAGAGGCTCCCACTGCCTGCTGGCCTCACCCCTGCAGCGCAGGGGTGCCTTGCCGCTGAGGGCTCCCCCTCACCAGGCGCCCACAAAAAAAGCAAGGGCTGAGCTCCCCAGTCCCCTCTTCATGTACGTCAGCGCCACAGCCGAGGGCCGGGAGACCGTCCTGGCCTCCTGTGGCCGCTTAGCGGGGAGCCAGTCTGCAGGGCCTGGAGCTCTGGTTTGCATTTCGTCCCCGCGGCTGGTGACGACAGCAAGTCGGGCTGTTTTCTGACGTGCAACGGATGTTTCTTCTCTAACAGCCAATCCCGACATTCAGCCATGGTGCTGGGGCTTCCGTGGGGACACCCCACCCTGGCGCGGCCCGCAGGGCCCCACCCCTGCAGCTTGGTCATGTCTGACTAACAGAAGGGTCTGGCCCCCTTTGGCGGTGAACTGATGTTTGGGGTCCCCCAGTCCTCAGTCACCGCACTGTCACGCAGACACCAGAAAGCCGATGGAGAGTTGCAGGGTGAGAGAAGCAGGGCAAGGGGCAGCAGGTGCCAGGGCAGGCTTGCAGGTGTCTGCCAGACCCCCATGCTTCCCGACTCCAGGTATTGCTGTGTACCCCACCTCCTTGCTATGCACCCCCTCTTTTCCCTGAGTCAGCTCAAATCAGGTTTCTGCCCATCACAAACACAATGCTCCCCTTCAAATATGGAGCTGTGTGCTTGAGAACTGGGGTGCAGTTCCCGCTCTCTGGGACAGTTTGGGGGGGTAAAGGACAAAATGGACTGAGTAGTTCTGTGGCCAGAGACATGGAAAAGGGCAGCAAGATCTAATGCTACCACCTTAGCTTTTTTTTTTTTTAAGATTTATTTATTTGTAAATATAGAACTGGGGTACAGGCCAGAGACTCAGGGGTGGCGAAAGACTTCACCAGAGACAAAGCGGGGAGCAGAACAGGCAGATCGACGAAGTCCACTGCTGAGGGGAGCAGCGGGCGGGTCAGGAGAGGTCTGCCGCGCCCTGTGGTCACCTCCGGGGCAGGCGGGAATCAAACTCATGCGGAAGTGGTTTCAGCTTCTTAGTGCAGTGCTTTAACCCGCTGCGCCACCAGGGAGGGCCCCACCTTGGCTTTTAAGATGCTCTCTTGTTCCTAAGGAAAAGAAAATGAAAAAGTGCGTGTGTGTGTGCGCGTGTTTAAACACAAACAAAGAAGCACCCTGTCCGCCCCTGCTGAATATTCAGAAATAGACAAACAATCTTCCCAAACAACAATGTGTGAAGTCACCCGGTGTTCTATTTCTCAGGTGTTGGTGGGTGACAGGTGTTCTCTAAATCCAGCTCTTGTCAGCTCTTCAGGGTGCTTCTAACTATATTCCCCGGAGAAATAGATGGGTGATGCACGAAACTGGGGCCTCCCCCCAGGGCCAGCCAGGTGTGGGGGAGAGCCGAGGGTGTCACCTTCTGATCAGAGGGGCTTTGTGGCCTGGGGTGCGTGGCCCACACGGCTGACCTGTGTCCCAACACAGTCTCCATTCCCACAGGAGCAGGGAGTGTCTGAGCCATTTGCTGGTGTTGGTGACACCCGCCACCCTGACCTGAAGCCAGGCAGAGTGCCACGTCCAGCTCCCGTCCCCCAAAGCTCTAGAGCCCCAGAGGCCACAGGGGATGGCTCTCTGTGTGTCTATGTAAACTCTCCCTTCTCCAAAGATGTGGTCCTGTGTCAGCTCAGGTCAGGATTTCCCACGGGATTATCAGCCTTAGCAAGCACCTGCCCTTCACAGGTGCTGGCCTTGAAGTGGCTTTTCCTTGTGCCTTCAGCACAGCACAGTCCTGTGACCCAGTCATTTGCTGAATGAATGCATGCATGCATGAATGAATGAATGAATGAATGAATGAAAGGATGGATGGTTTGGCAGGTGGGAGAAAGGAAGGATGGGTGGATGGGTGGGTGGATGGATGGATAGATGGGTGAACAGATGGACGGATGGACAGACAGATGGATGGATGCCACTAGAAAAGTAAACAATTGTTTTATGATGACTTCTTAGAATTGACCTATAGATGCAGAATCAATGTCATAAATAATCAATGAAGCACTAACTTGAGCTCCTCAAGGAACAAGCATTCTTGGCAAGGGCACATCTTTCACGGGTTCGCCTCTCTTACCCTGAAAGGCCCCGGTCCCAAAGAGCCCAACCCAGCCTTTAGGGCCTTCCTGCAGGAGCTCAATTCCTCCCCTGGGAAACAGGACTCTTGACTCCCCAAGAATTTATACCAAAGCAGCCCAGTCCAGGGGTACCAGCACCCTGGTCTTGGCTCTAGTATCTTATGGTCAATGCTGGGGGCTTGGGCCTTCTGGTTCCCTGTGTTGGCAGCCGTGTGATGCGCTGGGCCAGCTCAGGGGGGTTCTGCAGGATTTTAGGATCATCAGGTTGAAGTCTGTTGGCCCTTAGCCAGCTTTTCTGTTGCGGGCACTGTGCCGACAGATGGCGAGGATGTGGTGACTAAAACCCCCTTCACGTCAGCTGCTCTGAACCTGGGCAGAGTGAGTGGAAAACTCCCAGAAGTAGTGAAGCAAGTGGCTGCAGCAGTGAGCCACCCTCCGGTGGTGCACTGACCCCCTCCTCCCCTGGCTGGGCGCTGAGAGCAAGGGGACCCTTGATTCTAGGCCCCAAGCCCGTGTGCCCTTCACGAGCCCGCCCTGCCCAGGGGGAGTGGGAGAGACTCTCTCGATGACCCTTCTGTGCCGATGGTTCGGATGCCCTGAGCTATGGCATGGAGGATGTAGTGGGGGGCCATTTGGAGAGAAGAGACAGGAGAAGCCCCCGGGGTATCAGACAGAGTTGAAATCCAGCCTCGTACCTCTCCAGCAATTTACCAGAAGGCTCCTGGTGCAAGGAAGCCTCACAGAAGCACTCTGCGGAAACGCAGACACAGAGTTTTTATTGACAAAATAGAAATCTGCAGTAGGGACAATAAGCGGCCTGGCCAGAGCCTCGCTGTGGCCAAGTGGGGGCGCCGTCTCCTGAAGCCCGGAGGGACGCTGCTTCTCCCGAGGCCCACGTCCCCGTCCTTCCCCTCGACTCCCCACTCAAAAGTCCCCAGTTTTTGTCGGGGGACGTGGGGAGATTTGATGCCACTTGGGAAAGAGTTCATTCTAGTGAAGTCACAGTCCATCTCCTCCCCACCCCAGCGCCCTCTCAGTCTCAGCCCTCACTGCAGTGATTAAGTATTTTCCTTTGTTAACTCATCCCCTAGGCAAATGGCAGGCATTTGTTTTTATCCTGGTGAGCTGCTTTGCTACAAACGATTCCCTCAAGCTCCCTGGGTTGCTGTAATGGCTGCCTCCCATCTTCCCCGCGACTGAACCGTATTCCACGGCGCGGACAGACCACAGCCTCACGGCCAGTCGCGTGTGGGTGGGCAGGAAGGCTGCTCCACGTCTCAGCACATTCATTACAAACAAACGGGCAGAGGGGGCCTCCCTGGTGGCCGTGGGGCTAAGCCTGAGCGCTAGCGTGGAGAAGGCCTGAGTTCGATCCCCGGCCTGGGAGTGACCCACAGAGCACGGCACTGGATTTCAGTGGATCTGCTGTTCTGCTCCCCGCTCTCCCACTGTGTCTCGTGAATCCTCTCACCCTCCACACTTCTGGCCTGTGCCCAGTTCTTCTATGCAAAAATAAATAAATAAAATCTTTTAAAAAATGAATGAAACAGATGGGCAAAAGGATCTTAAAATTCATGTCTAAAGGAACCATTAAGAAAAGGAATAGACAAACCCCCGATTAGGAGAGTGGCGGTGGCCCACAACCCTAATGCACGTCACCCATGCAAAATGTGTCTTAGACTCCTACCACTCAGTCACAGCCTGTTCGTGCCAGCTGCATTGTAAAACTGTACATGTAGAAAAAGCCCTTGACGGTTCCTCATGAAGCTAAGTATAGGTAGGTATTTACTGAAGTGAACACAGTTACATGCGTAACGAAAATGCCCAGAGCAGCTTACTTCAGGATGTCCCAAACTGGATATAAGACAGGCGCCCTCCAGGGGGGCATGGTGCCACACGCTGGCGCAGTCACACGGTCGAGTCCCACCAACACAGAAAGGCGAGACCGGCTGAAACACAGCCCAGCGCGGGAGCCCTGAGAAAAGCTGTCTGAGTGGAGGACGTTCCACTATGAAAGAGCACGCTCACGTGAAATTCTAGACTTCGCAAAACTAGTCCATGATGACAGGAAGCAAAATAGCAGTTTTCTGGGGGTGGGAAGGAGCATGAAGGAAGTTTCTGGAATGAGAGAAACACTCTGTATCTTAATAAGTATGTGGATCACAGGGGTGATACTTGACCCAAACTTATGCTTAGGATGAGCAGACTTCGAGTCTGTACTGTCACTAGTAAATCAAATATCAGTAAGAAGAAACTTATTTCACCAAAAAGGAAGATGACATGGTGCGGAGGAAGAGGGCTTCAGGTGTCGGGCCCAGCACAAGGACACGGTGGGGGGGACCGTGGGGAGGGCCGCCCTGCTGTGGGGAAGCATAAGTGTGGGGGAGGGACAGGCCAAATCCGGCTAAACCAGGCGGGAGACCCGGCAGTGGGACTCCCCTTGTGGGGTCCCCGGTCCCCAAAGCCACCATGCAGCATCTGGCGGGGACAGTGCTGTGACACTGACAGGGAGAGGTATGTGCCCGTGTGAGGCACCCGCTGGGCCGTCCTTCCCACGAAGGCTTCCCTGCTTCTGCCCAGCAGTCTGATTGTCCATAAAACGTGCCTCGGTACTCGTACGAAATAAATGAGTTTCCTGCTCTTTAAACCTTGCTAATGCCCCTGAATAAGTTGAGTGATTTAGTAACAGGGAACTGTCCCTGCCTCAGTTTCCATTTTCCAAAGCTCTCTCCCACTTGGAAGTCTTTATCCAGTCAGACTCTGTCTTGGAGACTTCTTGCACACACCACACACACACACACACACACACACACTGCCCCCAGCAGACTCACAGACAGGACCCTGGCGCACACCAGAGCAGGGTCTGATACGCACAGGCCCTTCGGCGTGGAGGGTGAAAGGCTGTGACTGTTTCAGCGAATGAGGTTGGAGAGCAGCCTGGCCCCGCCCGCCACGCAGCCCTCGGTGAGGCTCGAGAAGGAGGGCTTGGGGACATTCCACCTTCCAAGGTGAGGAGCGGCGTTGTTCTGGGACGGAAAGCACGAGCTTCGGCACCCAAGAGACTGGCTGAGCCTCCCCTTGAGTGGATGAGCAGGCACAAGCCTCAGTTTCCGAGCGAAGCCAGAGGAACAGTTACCCACACGTGCTCCATAAGAGGCAGCTGGAGCGGGCTTGTCCTCAAGCCTGTTCCAGCGCTCAGCAGACTCAGCACCCGGAGGCCGGGGCTCCCCTGCAACACTGGTTTCTTGAAAGGGGTGAGAAAGCTGAGGCAAGGCGCTGTCCACGGTCTCAGTACTGACCTTCCGGAAACCAAGCAATCTAGGGCTGTCATGGTCTGGCTGCTTCCAAGCTGCCCCTGATAAACATACAGGCAGCCACAGTGTGTAGGAATAGGACTGGGGCAAAGGGGTGGGAGGAGCTGTGCCTGGAGACTCTCATCCCGGCAGCACAGGACAAGCTCCGCCGTGCCTGGAGACTCTCGTCCGGGAGCACGGGACAAGCTCCGCCGTGCCTGGAGACTCTCGTCCGGGAGCACGGGACAAGCTCCGCCGTGCCTGGAGACTCTGGTCCCGGAGCACGGGACAAGCTCCGCTGTGCCTGGAGACTCTGGTCCCGGAGCACAGGACAAGCTTTGCTGCTCGAGTCCAGCGGGGAGACAGGAAATGAATGAGGCCAGGCATTCTCAGAAGCCAGTCCGGAATCAGAGAAGCCCTGTTCGCGGACCGGCTCAGTGGCTCACAGCCTACCCCTCAGGAAGATCGTCCCACGCTGACCCGGAGCTGCAGGCGGGGCCACCACCACAGGCAGCAGTCCCCCCGTTTGCCCAGCTGTGGGCACAAGCGTAGGGCTGGCGTTCAGAATTGAGGGTGGATGGACATCCCACTCTCAGCTCTGCCATGGGGTACCTGTGAGGAGCCCCTCAACACGCTGCCTACTGTGAACCCCATCACCCCACCCATGGGGCTCGGTGAGCTCATCTCGTTATGGCGAGTTGGGAGATGAAGTGACCGCTCAGCAGCAGGCCTGCCCAGAGGCCGGCTCCAACAGTTTCACACGGACCACACACTCCCTTCCTGTGCCATCCAGCCAGGGGGAGGCCGAGTGGGCCGAGCGGGAGGGAGGCTTGGCTGGCATCATTAGGAGAGACGGGGCGACCAAACAGGGGCGTCAGGACAGTCACAGCCATTCACACGCCACAGGTCAGACTGGCCTGTGTCCATGTGCTGACGCCCGGGCCCGCTGCTGGGCAGCCCTCTTGGGCGCGGTCTCTCTGTGTGCTGGGAGTAGCTGCAGCCTCCCTCCCAGAGCCGCCGGGGCAGTCAGGCGGCACTGTGCCCTGCAGCGATGTGCCAGCCTCTCCCAGATCACCGGCTGAGACAGCCAGGCAGCTGGCTTCCTGCCCCCTGCCGAACACGCTTCCCTCGGTGCCGGACCAGTGGCACAGGCCCTGTCCGGGGGCCCCGGCGGGCAGGGCCTCCCTCCTCCGTGACAAGTGAGCTCAGCCTACTGGACGGCGGCCCTTGATTCTGCCGGCGCAGCTAGAGGCCCGGGCTGGAGGGTCCCCACACGCAGCCCGCTCAGGAGGGACTGTCGCTCTGGGGGAGGGGGCACTGGCGCCCAGCAGGGAGCACTGCCAGCCGCAGGGCCTGTTCCCGGGCGCCAGGAAAGAGCATCACCCCAGTACTTATTTCCTTACCTGGCCGTCCCGGCACTCGCTGGGCTCCAGGCTGACAAGTGACGGTGTGAAGGGCTCTGAAAATGGAGGCTCGTGGAGGCTCGGGGGGCACCGGGCGAGGCCCTATCCCAGGAGGGCTGGGCACTCTGGTGGGGTGAGACAGCGCCACCTGAAAGGGGCTGGCCTCCGGTTCGGCCATCACCTTCTGCCGGCCAGGGGACCCATCTCCTCTCCAGAACCGCAGATACGCTCCAGGCCGCCTCTAAGCATTTGTTCAGTTTCCTCCTCCTGGAACAGCAGCTCCGAGGCCCTCCACGGGCAGAAATCCAGAATCTTCCAGATCCTCCTCAAAGACATGTGCTCTCTGTGGAGCATCAGGAACATTCTGGGCTTTGTTGCGCAGATTTCTGCTGTCTGTCCATCCATCCTCCCACCCATCCATCCATCATATACTGGCTGTCTGTCTGTCTGTCTGTCTCCCATCTCTTTCTAAGGGAACCGGGCTCACTGGGATCACGTGTGTTATGTGTGTGTGTGTGCGTGTGTGCGCTCCAACACAGAGAAAGAACAGTTTCTCAGTCCACTGGATGTGGACCACAATTCCTGAGGATTCTGCCATCTTTATTCACTCTACCCAAGCAATAGCTACCTACCTGGACTGACCGTGAGAAGAAGAGGGACTTTTCTGGGGTCTCAGCGCTTCACCTGCTGAAGTGGAAACAGAGCATCAGCCCCTGAGAGCTGCAGCAAGGATTCCCAGCGAGGCGCGCATGCCTGCCTCTGCACGGAGCCATATTCTGCAGGCATGAGGCTCAGTCCTGCTTCTGAACTCTCCCAGGGGACTCAGCTACAGCACTTAGCGACTCACATTTCGGTGCCATGATCCTGCCCTCCCTGCCTGGCTCAGAGAAGCCTGTGAACGGTGGCAGCCCAGCACTGCCCCCTGCTGGGATCCCCAAGGCCCCAGCGCCTCAACACCCCCCATGGAGCAGGCAGGGCTCTGGAGCCTGTTCATGAGGAGCAAGGCGGACCCCAAGTCAAGACCTGGCCTTTCCTCGGTGAGTGTGACCTTCCCGCCGGGGCTTGGGGAGATGGTGGGGCCTGAGCCTTGTGGGGTCCACCCTGTCTGAAGCCTCCCACCGCTGCCGGGAGCAGGAGTTATTGCCCCCCACTACAAGGACACAGCGCCTGTCCTGCAGGAAACTGAGTGAAAATATGCCGAGTGTTGTTCTGGCATCTTGACCTTTAACCTTTCGGTATTACCCTGCAAGTCCAGAAAGCACATGGCCTTCACAAGGCGTGAGCGTGTGCGCCTGCCTCTGTGTGTGCGTGGGCTGTCAGGTCCTGTTATCTGGTCTCCAGCAATGTTTTGATGTTGCCAAATTGAGATCCTCGAGGCACTTTGATGCTTCTAACCAAGGACATGGACTTGGGGGGTGAACGCCTCTGGGCCATGCCCAAGGGGCCCGTCGAAGGTGGCTTCTTCTCTCTCCGGTGTGGCCACTTAACTCCTGGACCTCAGTCCAGGTGCCCGCTGGCTGCCGCTGGAGCAGGGACGAGCCCCACGAGCCTGGCAGCAGGCTGAGCTCCGGCGCTGTGCGCACGGCCCCGCAGGAGGCTGGGGTGAGCCCCTCCTGGCCACCGCCGCCCTCTCTGGGAGCCCCAGAGCTCCGTGGGAGGCTGACGCTTCACGAGCAGTCCTGGCAGAGCCCGAGGGGTGGAGGCCTGCCCAAGGGCAAAGGGTGAAGGGCGCAGAGCAGGAGGGCGCGGCGTCCCCTGCCCGATGCTTCATTCACGGGCAGCGGCCATGCCTGCTTCACCGTGAAGGGACGTGGTTAAGGAGACAGACGTGTCCGCCCTCGCTTAGCTGTGGGGTGGAGGCGCACCGCGCCCTGTCACTGGCCACAGCACGAAGCTGGGCGGCTGGGCGGCTCGGTGGCTCGGTGGGTGGGGGTGCTCCGCGCAGGGCCTGCGTTCGCCACCAGAGGCAGCTTCTCAGGGTGAGGGGCACAGGGGTGGAGCGCTCTGGCCAGCTGGTGGTCCACACACTTGCCCCACGGGGTCTTGGGGCGCTCACAGAGGGGCCACAGTGCCTTCACGCTTCCCTGAGGAGCTGAGACCCCTGTGCTGAGCGCTGGGCTCCACCAGGCTACCGTCCTCCCCGTGGCTGGAGAGCTCTTGGCCATTGCTTCATTCAGGTGTTCCTGGACCCAGGGCGGGGGCTGAGAGCACAGTAGCTGGGACACGGGGGGTGGGGGGTGGTGAGGGGGAGCCCCCGAGGCCGGCTGTGGACAGACAGGCTCCCGCTGTGGGTCCCCAGGGGCTCACAGGGAGTCTAGTCCCCTCTGGCAGGACTGTCCGAGCTCAGCTGCCGAGGGGCCGGGCAGGGGACCCACGCCCTGGGCGCC
>NW_004567112.1:3227315-3259597 GCF_000260355.1 Condylura cristata | reverse complement strand
TGGCCGCCTTCCTCGACACCTTCCTGGCCACCAACGCCATGCTCAGCATGGCGGCGCTCAGCATCGACCGCTGGGTGGCCGTGGTCTTCCCGCTGAGCTACCGCGCCAAGATGCGGCCCCGCGACGCCGCGCTCATGGTGGCCTACACGTGGCTGCACGCGCTCGCCTTCCCCGCGGCTGCGCTCGGCCTGTCCTGGCTCGGCTTCCACCAGCTGTCCGCGTCCTGCACGCTGTGCAGCCGGCGGCCGGACCTGCGCTTCGCCGTCTTCACCGGCGCCTTCCACGCGCTCAGCTTCCTGCTGTCCCTCGTCGTGCTGTGCTGCACCTACCTCAAGGTGCTCCAGGTGGCCCGCTTCCACTGCAAGCGCATCGACGTGATCACCATGCAGACGCTCGTGCTGCTGGTGGACATCCACCCCAGGTGAGCGGGTGGGGGGGGGAGGGGGGCTGGGGCAGGGCGCCCCTGGCCGCTGAGTCTCCCTTTCCCTTCGGAAAGCTGGTGTGTGTGTGAGTGAGTGTGTGTGTGTGTGTGTGTGTGTGTGTGTGTGGAGGGGCCAGGTGCCCGGCTGGGGCAGGGCCAGGTGCCCGGCTGGGGCAGGGCCAGGCCACCACACAAACCCGTGGCTGAAGCACCGTAAGCGCTGTGGAGCAGTGCTAGAAGTCTGCCAGCCTGTTGTTTGCAGCCTCACGCTAACACATGTGGGAAGGCTTCCAGGGTGTCTTCACCCGCCCGGGAGCCAGGCGGGGTCCTAGGGTCCCGCAGTGCCTTCTGGCCTCCCTGTGTTCTGCTGCCTGAGCTGCCCCCAGTCCTCCCGGCCTGGGGTGGGGTCCTCCCGGCCTGGGGTGGGGTCCTCCCTGCCCCTTCCCCCAGCTTCTTCCTGCCAGCGGGAGCCCCTGCTCTTCCCTTGCCCGAGTCCTCTGCTCCAGACCCGGAGCCCGGAGGCCCTGCGAGGCAGAGCCACCCGGGGGCTCCCAGGAGCGCCTACCCACCCTGGCGTGGCCCCTGGGAGCGGGAGCCTCGGAACACCTGTGGTCACAGGCGTTCCCAGAGGAAGGGGGGCCCCTAGCGGAGGTGCTCACCTCGGCTGTCCTTGCAGAGCAGGAGAGCAAGGAGGGACGCGGGACTGCGTCTCTGGGTCTGCCCCCCCGCCCCAGGGGAAGCCGCCCTCCGCTACCTGATCAAGGGCCAGTGGCCGGGATCCCAGTGACCCAGAAAGTGAGCAGAGAGCAGGGATGTGGGGAGTGCGGAGACAGGGAGCCAGTGTGGCCCCTGGGGGTGAATACCCCCCACACTCAGGGACAGCACAGCCCGGGGTGTCAGTCTCAGCAATTTGAGTTTGTCCTGCCTGAGAGCAATGAAGAGACAAGTCCGTGAACCTCACTGGGTGTGCACAGACGGGCGTGCAAGCGTGCGTGCCAGCTCCCCGGGCTGCAGCTGCATGGACCCAGGCTTCCAGTCACAGAGCCTCCTCCTGGACTCGCGTACGGCACCTGCGTGTGACCTGGGGGGCGTGCACACGCAGGCGTGCACGGGGTGGGCTTCAGCCGGGTGACCCCACTGCCCACATAAACTGCATGTGCAGGGCCCGTGTGTACGCGCCCCAGGGTGGCACGGGGGTGCTGTGCGGACCCAGCTGGCTGCCTGGGCGTGCCCTGGTCTGGCCCGCTGTCATCTGAGGACGCAGCCCTGCTCCTTCCCACCCCGAGGCGAGGGGGCCTCCCCAGAAGGTGCATCCCCGGCAGTGGGGCGGGACGCAGGGAGGCTGCAGGCGAGGCTGTAGGACTCGGAGGCCGGCCTCCCTCTCTGCGTGACTGTCCGCAGGGGGAGTGGGGCGGGGAAGTGACCAGTTCTTGGTTAGACCTGGACACACCGTCCCGCTCCACTGCAGCTTCCAGTGGAGCAGGCCGGTGGCCGCCTCAGTCCCCTTAGGCTGCAGGCCACCTTTCCCCTGGCCACCTCCCAGCCCTTCCAGGCCAGGCCCACAGATGCCCCGGGAGTCCTGGGGCCAGGCAGCTGCCTTGCCGTGGAGCCCTCAGGGGAGAACTTGGCCTCTTCTAGGTCTTGGGGGCCTTGGGGAGACCGTGCCCCAGAGCCGTGGGGCCAGCGGGGCTGAAGAGCAGTGTCAGACTGCGGGGGTTGCCCCGGGGGCGAGGGAGAGGACTCCTGGCCTGAGTTGCCCGCGCCAGGTCAGACCTGCCCTCTGGCCTAGAGCTGGCCAGGTGCCACATGGGTGCTGTGCCAGCCCCGTCCCGAGCGTTCACAGCCTGCCCTTCTCAGTGGCTGCCCCGCACCGGAGGGCGCCCGCCTCCTCACAGCCGACCCACAGACTGCGTCTGGGCTGTTCTTTCTCCCGCAGTTGCTGCAGCGCCCTGTCAGGGGGCTCCCCCAAGGGCGCCCAAGCCTTAGGCACAAAGGCTCGGGGAAGATCAGCCCCGTCTCCTGGGCCTGTTTGTGCGGAGATTCAGGCTGCCGGGGGTGCCGGTCCGAGTCAGCAGGAGCCAGGCTGAGCCCAGGGGCCGTCTGCCTGTGGGCGCCCTCACAGCTGGTGGCTCCTCATCCAGAGGCCGCTGCTGGCCCAGGGCGTGTGTCAGGAGCCCCCACTGCCTTGGTCCACCCAGAGCGCCCAGTGCCCCCAGGAGCAGGGCCCGTGCTAAGGAGTCAGGAAGCCCGAGAGTCAGCCCTGCCCCTGCCTTCCTCTGGGGCTTCCTCAAGCCCCTGTGTGTGGACAGCCCAAAACTCACGCCCCTCCTGGTCCCCCGGCTGCTGGGTCCTGTTCCCCCACCCCCTCTCCAGGCCAACTCGAGGCAGAGCCGTGATCACCGGCTGTGGACGGCTGTGGGGAGCTCACAGCTGCGGACGGGGTGGCCTGGCTCCCAGTCACGCAGAGGGCCACCGCCCGCACACGGCCACGGTCAGCGGAGCGGATGTCGTGGGGCGTCCTCATCCTGCGGTCACAGCCCAGAGACGTGCCCACGCCGGCCTGGAGGGTCAGCGAGGTGGCCCAGAGGACCTGCAGGGAGGACCCCACTGGGCCCCTTTACAGATAAGGATCCTGGGCAGCTCGGGGAAGGGGGTAACCTTGCCCGATGTGGCAGATCCCCAGCGTGGCTCCAGCCATGGCTCACGCCGGTCCTGCCCGAAGATTTGTGGCAAGGACAGTGTGCAGGTGCAGGTAACGGGAGCTCCGCGGACAGCTGCCAGCTCCAAACCCAGCTTGCTCGCTGACACGCGCAGGTGAAACGTGTCCGCCCCTCCTGCCTTGATAAGCATGCACTTGGCGGGGTTCAGATTTAGGCTGCCCAGGCTGCTTGAACCAGCGGGCACATTGCGGTGAATGGGCCCCCGGCACGTGGCCCCGCCGCCACCATCCAGGCTGCCCGCACGCCAGGGCTCCCTGCACGCTGCAGCACATGCACAGAAGCGCAGCCCTGCATGCCCGGGGCGCTGTCTGCTCTCAGGATGGACCCGGGGGCCCTCACCTGGCCCTGAGCAGCTCAGGGCTCCCAGAACGGTCTAGACTGCAGGAGGGGTGCTGAGTGGCTACCTCCTAGCCCTATGCACTTTTTACTCTAGGAAGCGAAGGTGTGCCCCTCAATGTCCAGGGCCCAGATCAGGGCCCCCAGGCCTGTGTCCTGACCCTCAGGCCTTCACCACTGGCCACGGGCTCCCTTGCATTTTGTTTCGTTCCTGCGAATGTCGGAAAACAAACAGGCTCCAGGCTGACCGGTCTGCTGAGACCCGGACCGCTGTGGCGGGCGCGCGGGGGCCAGGCTGCCGGGTCACGGGCTCCTCGGCGGTTTCCAGTACTCTCCACACCCTCTGCCCCGCGAAAGCCCACCGGGCACCGTCTCTCACGCCACGTGTCAGTGGCGGGTTGCCCCCTCCTTTGTCCCCAGGAAGCCCCTCCCCGGGTCACAGCTCTGGAGACTCCACACCCCACGTGGCCAGGTTGCCTTGGGGGGACTCTGACCTCTGGCCTGTGCACTGTGGGCTCTTCCGGGGAGACCGAGGATGCAGCCTCCACTGCGGGGCCCAGAAATACCTGGAGACTGTTTCTGTCGCTCGGCCCCGCCGGCCATCGCTCAGAGATTCTCTGGGAGGCCGCGGGGCTGGGAGAGACCCCTGAGCTCATAGAGTGGGGAGACCCGGAAGTGAGGCAGGAGTTGTGGCTCTGCCCTGACCCCGTGGGGCCTGGGGCGTGGCACTGACCTCTGGGCCTCGGCCGTAACCAAGTAACACCGCAGGGGCTCGTCTGGGCAAAGCCACGGTGGGGAAGTGACAGGAGCGTGACCTGGCTGTGCTGCCCACGGCGTCGTCCCGGGCGGGTGAGCTGCTCTTCTCCTTGCTGACCGATGCCAACGGCCGCGGGAGGTGGCCCCGGACCCGCCCCTGCGCCTCTGCCTTCCTCATTCCGGCCACCGCCTGGCCAGACCCAGAGAGGCTGAGCCCAGGAGTGGGGGCGGGGAGGCGGCTCCATGACTGTCTGTGCAGGGGGCGGGGACGGAGCCCGCGGCTCACAGCGCGAGTGGCCACGCCATAGTGCCCCTCACCCCACTCTCTGCGTCGCTGAGCCTCAGTCTCCCCGGGCATAAACCAGACCCAGAGGATGGCGGGCGCACAGGGTCTAGCCAGCCTGAGCCAGGGCAGAGGCGTGACCAGGCCCCGGGTCCACGGCACCCCAGACACCCACATGCCAGGGTCCTGCAAGACCAGGAAGCAGCCCACACCTGGTGGAGGAGCCAGGAGGACCCAGACTCAAGCTCAGACTTGCCCTGCACGGTCCTTGGCGCCACCCCCTGCCCCCACTCCCCTCTTGCCAACAGGTGCACAGGACAGAAAGCGAACTCTTGCAGGGCGGGAGCCCTGTGGTTTGGGGCAACGCCGGAGCACGCAGGTGTTCGGGGAGCCCATGCTGAGAGCTGGCAGAGGCCCTGGCCGGGGGCTCCCAGGTGTTCACGCGTCTCCCTGGCACAGTCTTCTTATGCCCTCGCGTTGGAAGTGAGCAAGCGGGTGCACAGAGTGGTTGTGTGACCTGCCTGAGGTCACACAGCAATGGGGTGAAGCCTGGGTTTGAGCCCGGTGTCCGGCTCTGGCGTGGCGCTCAGCGCCAGGCCGGCGGGAGCCTTCCTGACCTCACGCCCGGTGAGACGCTCGGTCTGAGCTGCCGGGTCTGTGAGTCCGCCGAGGAAATCTAATTTAAAACAGATGTCTGCTATCGTCGTTTTTAAGACATTCGCTTCGCTTTAACAAAACGAGTGGGTTTTAATTTTTCTGAGATGTTGTACATGGTTGCTCGTTAATTTAAACCGCGTAGTAGGTGTTTTCTGGCTGGGAGACGAGCTCCTGCGAGCGCCCAGAGAAATGTCTGCAGCGTGCTTGCTCTTTAGTGCTCCTTGCTGCACAAGCTTTGCAGGAACAAATGAAATTAATTCCCCGTAGGTTTTCAGAGAGAAGGGGAGTGACCTTGAGCGTTCTAGCAGTGTCCATGTTACTGTTTGGAGACGTGAAGTGCCCGCTCATCCCGTGAAGGCCTCTGAGGTGCCCAGGCTTTGGCTTCCGTGCCGAGCCCCCGTCTTCGAGGAAAGACCACCTGGGTGGCGGGGGAGAGGGCTGTCGCTCCAGGCCCCGCGGCCTCTCTGCAGGGACCCAGGTTCCTCCTGGGGGGAGGGGGCCTGCGGAAGCGCCTCCCTCCTGAGGGCCTGGTAGCTCCGTCATCCCTGCCTCTGCAGCAGCAGCGGCTCAGTGACAGCCGTTCTGAAACCCCCTTGGGTAGGCGGGGCGCCAGCCTCAGAGAGGCTGAGTGACTTCCCTAAGGACACACAGCTGTGAGGACCGAACTGGGGTGGACACGTCCCTGGAGCCCACTTACTCACCAGGTCGTGGGCAGGGCCTCGGGGACCTGCGTCGCACCTCGCCTCCCTCCCCAGCCGCCCTGGGGGCTCTGTCCTGGCGCTGGGCGTCTCCTCACCGCATGACGAGGCCGCGACTTCGCCTTGTCTCACTTCTCCTCCATCTCCGGCTCAGCTGGTTTTGCTGGGTTTCTGGTTCTGTCAGCAAGAAAGATGAACGGGGGAGCAGGGCCAGGCAAGGAGCCGTGGTCAGTGTGTGTGTGTGTTTTTGGGTTTTGGGGTTGTGGGTGTTTGAGTGTTTCAGTCTTTTGGGCTTCTTCGTCGTGTCTTGGTTTTTGTTTTGTCACGTCGCGAGGACCCGGGGTTCCTGTGTTGGTTTGTGGTGTCGTCCTCGCTTGTGCGTGTGTGCCTGGGCGTGTTGGTGTGTTGGTGCCCGTGCGGCGCTGCGTCTCTCCCTGTCTGGGGGGCGGGGGGGCGGGGGCCCCTGGCTGCCTTGCTGGGTTTTCGGGGCTTGCGCGCGTGGGCTGTTGGGGTGTGGCGGTGACTCCTGTGGGGATGGGCCTCGCAAGGGTGGGGCCTGGCACAGGCCGTGTCCGGCTAATGAGGCGTGTCCACGCCTGACTTCACTGAACGAGCGGCTGATTTTTGGAGCCAGGGCACCTTTGGCCAGGCCTGGTTTGCCACTTCCCGAGCACCTCTGTCCTCCATCTTCCTTCCCATTCATTTTTGAAATCATGGTTTATATAGATTTATTTTTTTATGCATGCACACACTGGGGTGTAGGCCAGAGGTATGGGGGTGGTGGGGAGCAGAACAGGCAGGCCGACTGAAACATACTATTGAGGGGAGCAGCGGGGAGACGGGAGGGGTCTGCTGTGCCCTGTGGGTCACTCCCTGGCCGGGGATCGAACTCGTGCTGCAGGGTCTGTGGACAGCTTCAAAGTGTTGAAACTTAACCCCCGTGCCACCAGGGAGGCCACGTAATCACGGTTTGTTTTAAAAGTGAACAGCAGGAACACAGCCACGCTGGCCTCTGTGGAGCAGAGGAAAGCTTCTGGCCAACACCCCTCCTTGCCCAAATGACCATGGACACTCACACCTGACCCCAGGGTGGCAGGAAATGGGTGGCCAGAAGCTGCCTCAGTTGGCAGCTGGCAGTTCTGAAAAGCCCCAGAACACAGCGGGGTCAGGAACAGGGTGTGGTGAGAGAGGCAAGCACAGCCCCAAGCCTTTTCTAGACCTGCGCCCCACCCTGCCCCCACCAACAGCCCAGGGACTTGGCCGCCGCTTGGCTTCACCGAGCTGGTCCCTGAAGGAATCAAGCGACTTCTGCAGAGACCTCAGAAGGTGGCGTCCGTAGGCCAGATAGGCTGAGGTCGCAGTGGGTGAGGCAGGAGGCTGGAGCGTGGAGGAAAGCAGGCCCCATGCCGCACTGCACCCAACCCACAGAGATCAGCCACCCCAGGGGAGACTGGCCGGCTTTGAACCCCGTAGACTGGGTCCAACCCGGCTCCCTTAGCAGCCGAGCAAGTCATTCGGTGCCACTAGCTTGTGGATTTCATCGTAAAGTAGGGCAGGTGAAAAGTTACTGGCAGGTAACCCCCACCCAGCAGGTTAAATGCGCCCTGGAGGCGCTGTGTGATCAGACCTGGACAACGTGCAGACCCCGGGGCTGGAGGGTCAGTGCAGCCACTGATGGGCTCGCGCGTGCCTGCTCCAGGCCGTGCTGACTGCTCCGTGTGCTGCCGGCAGCTGTGCGTGTCCGGCGTTTCATCCTCCAGCCAGACCTCCCCTGCCCGCGCCTCTATTCCAACCGATTCTGTAGGCGGGGACCCGAGGCCCAGGGCCACACCTGCCGCCGGGACTTGCCCCGGGCACTCTGGCTGCACAGCCCAGTTCCTAGACTGGGGTCGCTGCCCGTGGTCAGGGACAGCCGCTTGCTGTGACCTGGCCGTGTCGCCCTCTCCCCCCAGCGTGCGGGAGCGCTGTCTGGAAGAGCAGAAGAGGCGGAGGCAGCGTGCCACCAAGAAGATCAGCACCTTCATAGGCACCTTCCTCGTGTGCTTCGCGCCGTACGTGATCACCAGGTGAGCGGCCCGCGGCCCAGGCGGGCGAGGCTGGAGGCAGGCCCGCATGGTTTGGGGCAGCGCCAGCTTGCCTTTTTTTTTTTTTAAGATTTATTTTAATTTCTTTATGCATGAAAGAGCGGGGGTACAGGCCAGAGGGGAAGGGGGAGGCAGGAGAGGGCTGCGCCCTGTGGGTCACTCCCTGGCCAGGGATCGAACTCAGGCCACACTGGCTGGTGACATGCTGGGACTTAACCCCTGGCCCCCAGGGAGGCCCCAGTGGCCAGGGGGGAATTGGTGTATGGTGAGAAGGGGGACTTGTGCTTTCTCTCTGTAACCTGGTGGGCTGTGGGGTTAGACTCAGAACTGGCTGCTTCCATTGCTAATCCTATCACTTAGCCCTTTACCCCAGGTCCCACCCCTCAGTGGCCCCAAAGAAAAGAAAGAGGAGAAAAGACACAAAAGCCCTCTGCAGTGGGTGTCCTGACGCTGGTGGCGGCCAGCCCCCTGGGCAGGGCACCCCCGCCTGGACACTGGTGAGCTACAAGGGCCACGGCCATCTGCACAGGGAGCAGGGGGCATGTGCTGTGTCCTCCAGGTGGGCACACCGGCCCGGGGCCCTGGGGACTCCCACTGCTAGACCAGACAGCGTGGGGGTGACCGTATCTCTGGACCCCAACACCCTCCCATCCATCGGATCACGCGCTGGCTCAGGGCTGGGTCCTCCAAAAGCCAGCCTGCACGAGCCATAGCATCCCACCCACATTTTAGCCAGAAAAAGATCCCTCTCGGTCAGTGCTGTGGACTGGAGGGACAAGGAAATACCCCAAGTCTGTCCAGAAGGCCTTAACTGTTTGGCAGTAGATAATAAAAAGGGACTTGGACGTCTTTTTAGGAACAGCTGTTGAGCCTGGAAAGTAGGATCTGTGCAGGGTGTGTGTGTGTGGGTGTGTGTGTGAGAGAGAGAGAGAGGGAGAGAGAAGGGGGGAGAACACTGCCCATCACTCCACACCCCAGCATCCTTAGCGGGCAGGGACTCCCCCCCCACTGCGCCTGGAGGGGTCTGCAGGCTCCCCGGGGAGGAGCCCCAGAGCCAGTCTCCCTGGCCATCTCTACACTGAGCTGAAGCTTAGCTTCCCCACAACTCCCTCTTGTCTTCTCTAGAGGTTCCGACAGGACCACCTTTCTGTCTTTTCTGTGGCACCCCACTTCCTCCGGAGACATCCAGTGGGTCTGCTTTAAACGTAGGACTGGGGCTGTCTGCTGGCCTCTGAGGGGCAGACCAGAGCAGAGCACAACCGTCAAGTCTGCCTTCTAGAACTTTCCACTAGACCGCCTTCTCCCTGTGAGTTGCAGCAGATCCAGTACCCACAGTAGCACCTCCCGACCCCTAGTTCGGACATCTGAACGTCTCCAGACGTTGCTAAATGCCCCCTAGGAACTGCGTCATCTCCTGGCCTGGTCAGCCCCTGCACCATATCCAGACACACAGGCAGCCCGTGTGCACCCAGGTCAGCATTTCCACGGGACACGAAACCCAGGTACCTGGAGAGAGGAGGGACCCCCCCGCTGCTGTCTGAGGGTGCACAGCAGAGCAGCTACCAGCAGGGGCGGTGGTGTGTCCCCTCTTGGGGTCAAACAAGCTCTGCTCCTCCTGCTGTGTGACCTGGGGCCTGTGGCTTCACCCTGGTGGGCCCCCCGCTGGTCCACGGCCGCTGGAAGTGAGCAGCGCCTGCCTGCCGGGGCTGTGTGAGCCGAAGGGTCTTAGTCTCCAGCACACAGGGCGCAGGGGACGGCTGTGGTCAGTCACTCTGGGGCGGAGGGCACGGCCACGCCTCCCCCTCAGAGCCACAGAAATGGGGCCTTGGCAAGTGAGCACTGGAATCCTCAGAGAATAGGTAACGAGGCTCCAACTTTAAGCTATTGGAGTTTCCTCTGGCTTCATCTCATTTCCCAGCAAAATTTTCCCTTTTTCCTGAGGCTTGCTTGGTCCCCACTCATGGTACCTGGAAAATAAGGTTTCCGTAAAATTGGTGGTAGATTCATGACTCAATTATGTTCCCTCCAAATGGAGTTGATGCATTTTGAGTTTTTAAAAACCTTCAGCATTTATGGGGACAAATGGCAACTTAGCGAGCAGAAAGCGCTGCACCCAGGAAAGGCCTTAGGTTCAGAGTACAGCTCCAGGGGGCCGACACCGGCCAGCTCCTGCCCGGCTTTCTCAGGGGCAGAAGGCGCCGTCCTGAGTGAGCCTCGTGGAATGTGTGCACACCCCCGCTTCAGTGCCGGTCTGTCCAGCGCCTTCTCCACGCACAGCACAGAGGCAACACAGCAGGACGTGCTGGCGAGCTGTGCAGGACCTCCCGGGGCCTGGCAGTCCCTGCCCTCTGATCCGGAGGGGGCAGCAGGCCACGGGAGCCCGCACAGACAGGCTGTGGGGTACCAAGAGGAGCGAGCTCCCCCTGGAGCGTTGTGGTTCAGCCTGTGAAGAGGTGTGGCTGAGCAGGGGACAGTCTGAGCAGGTGGACCCCAGGAAGCCCAGAGCCCCGTGCGGACCCCCAGCCCCAGTAGCTTTGGGGTGCTTAAACCTCACCTGTCCGCATGGAGCTGTGCTACAGGGTCGACATGTCCAGTGGATGGGCAAGGCTTAGCAGGACCAAACATGTACCGTTATTAAAGGTTGCTAATTATAATGAATAATTTTGCCAGCTCTGTCGTGAAACAGTGCTATCTTGGTTATAGCAGATGAAATAAAAGATAGAATAAAATATAAAAGTAAGTGTAGAGTTAAAGGGACGTGGCCTCCCTCCAGGACACTTTAACTTGCTCAGTTGGCCTCTGGCCCTACAGCGCCCCCGAGAGGTCTGCCAGGCAACTGCGTGAGCTGCCCTTGCAGCTGGGGAAACTGAGGCTCAGCTGTAGGGCTGACGCAGTGTCAGCCCGCTGCTCAGGCACAGGGCGGGCAGCTGAGCGCCTTCACGGCCTCTGGGTGGCGGGGGGCTCTGCCGAGGCAGCTCTCTGCCTCCCGCCTCCTTCCTGCCCCTGTAGAAGAGGAAGGCCAAGCCCCTGGGGCCGGGCTGATCTTGTGGAGTCCGTTTTGTTCAGGAGCCCCTTTTTTTCCCCCAAACCTCTAAGCCCCGCTCTGTGCCTGACACCTGCCCCTGGGCAATAGCCTCGCCTTCAGGATGAGGAAACTGAGGCAGGGCCAGGGTCCCGCCCCCCACCCCCAGCCCGGTCCGCCTGGCTCGCAGCCCCAGGGTGCCCAGGGCACACTGTGCGCCGCCCCCACAACAGCTGAGAGCAGGAAGCCTCCTGCTCCCGGAGGATGTGGGGCCTCACTCAGTGCCGCAGCCCACCCAGCGCGGAGGTGACAGCTTCCAGGATGATTGAGCCCGAGTTGCCTGAGTGTCACTTAAACCTCTCATTGAGCTGTCAGAGCAGACGCCAACATCCCACCCCCATCCTGCATCTAGCAGGCAGCCCGCCCGCAGCTCCCCCCATCTGAGCCTCGGCAGCGGAGGCGTCAGGAGTGTGGGGGAGCCTCAGGGCCCCTGGGAACGCGGGGAGCCGCAGCTTCAGCAAAGTGGGAAAGAGCCAGGCTCCGCAGGCGCGGCTGACAGCTCCTGCTGGCTGCCGGGGTCCCCGCTGCCCCCACCCCCCGGCCCAGGCAACCTTCTCAGAGAGCGAAGCCTCATTCCGGGGACAGGAGCCGCTCAAACCTCCCCGAAGGGGCTTCTCTTGTGGGAGAGCACAGGAGCTTTCCACCTACCCTGGCCCTCTTGGGCCCCTGGGGAGGCTGGTGGAGACCCACTCGGCTCCCTGCCAGGTAGGTGCTGGGCTCCTTAGTCCCCAGAGGTGCAGTCAGGCCGGAGGCTGGCGTCAGGCTTGTTCTGAGGATTCGACCTCGGGCCCCGCCACCCCTCCACAGCAGGGCGGGCAGCCTGGCATTGCGAAGTCTCGGCCGGCCGTGTGTGGTCAGCTGCTCGTGAGCAAGCCCCTTAGCTTCAGCCCAGGCTGGCGTCCAGATGCCCGCAGCAGGGAGGGGTCCTGCTCTCCAGGTGTGGCAGGCGGCGTGGGGGTCAGCCGTGAGAGCAGGGGGGCCCGGGGTGGCCCAGCTCTGGCTCTGAACGCGTCCCTCCGGGAGAGACAGCCCCGCCAAAGGCATCATCAAGCAGGGCTTCACCTGCGCGCCGGGGCGTCCCTGGCGGCGGCGGGAGGTGCGTTTGAAGCCCCCCCTCCACATTTCCTAGAAGTTGCTGCCTTCTGTTCACACACCCCAAGCCCTGGGGCACATCTGGCGTGTTCCAGCGTGAGTCAGAGCGGGGTCTGATAAGATCAGCCACAGATTCGCCTCCAAAAGCGCTCATTAAGCATTTCCTGAATTAAAATTCACACGTCTGCAAGCCTGTGTGAGGCTCTCCTCTCCACCGCGGCTTACAAGTAGCTGCGCTTGTCCTGGCGCACCGAGCGAGGCTTTGCGGCATCTGGGGACCTGGCAGCGGCATCTGGTGACTTTGAAGTCATGGAGCATGGAGGCGGCAGGCCGTGTTACTGTTCCAGGAATACAGAGCCTGTCCAGTCTGCCGTTCACGGAAACCTAAAGAGTCAGCTCACGTAGTATTCGAGGTTTTCAAGTGCAGAGACTGCGTGTTCCAGAAGTCTTGGGACGCGCCAGGCAGGCTTCCCGAGGAATGTTCTGTGGCCGAGGCATATTCGATGTGCTGTGTGTGTGAGACAGACGGGAGACGGGGAGGGGGAGAGAGGGAGGAGCGAGCTGTAGCTGGCACAGAAGTTGGTAAGAGAAGGCCCCGCGTGGACTTCAGAGCCTGGCGGGTCCCGGCTTGACCTGGGTGCCGAGTCCCGCCCCGGGAAGGCCCCAGCCCAGGCTTCAAATCCTGCTTCTCCTGCCTCTAGGCCGCGCGGCCTGGGGACGCCGCTTCAGCGGCGCCTGCACAACAGAGCAGAGTGGGCCTCCGGGCTGTGTGTGAGGCGGTGGTCAGGCCCGAGCCCCCGCGGCCCCAGGAGACACGGGTGTAATGTCTGCTGTGCCCGGCTGTGTCCACACCAGACTTTCCTAGGGTGAGACTGTTCCCTGCAGGGGTTCAGAGAGTGCCTCGGAGTTCCGGGCACGGACTGCTTCCTCCCCGCAGGGCCCAGGAGTGCGTGCTGCTGGAGTTGGGCAGGGCCGAGGGCGCGGAGGGCGGGCACTGCAAGGGGCAGGCTGCAGGCCTCCTCCAGCCTCTGCTGTGCTGCGCGGGGCCGGCCGGGGCCCAGCTCAGCGGGCTCCCTGCTGCCGGCAAGGAAGGGCCCCCCGGGGGCTCCCCACACAAGCAGGGGTGCAGAGGTGGGACCAGGCCAGCGGAGATGGGGTAGCCGGCTTCCTGCCTCGGCCGCCGCGGTCTGCACGCCCGGCTGCTGCGGCTTCTGCTCCGAGCTTCCCTCCCGCATCAGCAGCGGCAGCTGCGCTCCGGCTCTCGCTCCGCAAAGGCCCTGTTCCCGTCGTCCCGCTCCGAGGCAGGGAGCAGGGGCTTCAGCCTATGACCCTGGGGTGCAGTGCAGCCACAATAGGGCCCTGGCAAAAGGAACTAGAGTCCCGCTCGCCCACACAAGCCCTCAGGGCCGGCTCCGGGTCAGCGCTGGTCGGGCGCAGGACAGGAGAGCCGGGTAAGGCTGCCCGGGCTGGTCACCCGGTACCCCACGCAGGCTGGCGGGCCCGGGGGAGCAGAGCTAGACCTGGCAGGGCAAGGGGAATGGGCCCTCTCAGGGCACCCTGGACCGGGGCTCGGCCATCCAAGCACTGCCCGGGTCTGGAAGCACAAGGCAGCAGCTGTGCACTCTGGGAATCCTGGCCCCTCTGCGTGCCCGCCAGCGTGTGGGAACTGGCACTGCCCGGGCTCGGACGCAGGAGGGCGGAGGGCCTGTGTGCCCGGGAAACGCGGGCAGGGCTCAGCCAGCTGCACCTGAGCATGCAGGGGGCGTCCAGCCTCTGCCCGGCCCGGCGGCCTTCTACGCAGTGTCCAGGCAGGTGCCCCAAGGCGGCTGTCCCGAGGCCCTTCGCAGAGCGGCAGCCCGAGTGCCCATGGGCAAGGGCAAGTGACAGAGGCCTGGGGGCCCGGGCAGGGCCCCCGCTGGCCCGGGCCCCACTGGGTGGCGCCGCGGGGCCTGTGGAGCAGCCCCCCAGAGCCCCAATGTAAAGAGGGAGTAGCAAGCTGCACGGCAGGGCAGGGGCAGAGGCGGCCTGCGGCTCCCACGGCGAGTTCAGACTCCCCACGGCATCCCCAGGACGCGAGTGCGACAGACGTAGCCTCTTAATTATCCAAGTGGAGAAATTTTATTTCGTGAAGCTACAGAAGCTGCCACGCAGTCATGTTGACCTCGCTTAATGGTTTGGCGCGATCTGGCTCCGTCGAGGAGTCCGCGGGGAAGTCCTCGTGCTGAGGCCGACTGAGAGGCGATACGCAGAGACCGGACTTTCCGGAAAGCGTGTCGGCTTCACGCACAGCAGTGCCCGGCATCCAGCCCTTCACTGCTCTATTAGTGTGACGCTGAAGCCGGGGGGCGGGATTGTCCTCTTGAACTCATCGCACACTTCCCCGGAGCTGCCCCTCTGCGTGTTCACAGGCCCGAGGGTAGGCACGGGCAGGGGGTGGACCCAGGTGCTGGCAGTGGGCATGTCCGGGGCCCCAGCAGGATTCATGATGGGAAGAGGGGCCTGCGGTGGGGGCCCCCCCAGCCCCTCCTTTTCTCCCTGTGCTTGTGCTCACCCACCTCAGCCCCAGGAGGCCTTGGGGACACACGCGTGCCGGGAGGTGCCTCCCGGTGTCGGGGGGAGGCCGGTCCTTGCTGCACCGGGGCCCTCTCCTGCCCCCTCAGGGCCACGCTGCCTCCCCTGCAGGGAGAACACAGGTGCCAGTGCCCAGCCAGGGCGCGGGGGAGCGGACTGTCTCCCTGCCGACTTGCTGTGTGATGCCGCGAGCTCTGCCCTCTCTGGGCCCGGTTTCCTTATTGGACAGCAGACGAGAGTGACTGAAGATCCCTAAGCTCGTTCCCGGCTCTGAGTGTCCTTCAGACTCTCAGTGCTGCCAGATGTGGCCAGGTGCTGGGCGCCCTGGACCGAGCGGAGTACGCGGCCCCGGGCGGATGCGGCCACACAGCGTGGGCTGCGGCTGCCTCGGCTTGGCCTTGGCGCCCTGAGCGGAGCTGAGCCCCCCCGAGAGTCGTGCGCCTCTGACCCGAGGGCAGCATCTCCCCTCAAGCCGCCCAGACAGGGAAGGTCACTTTGAGGGTGCCTGCCTCCGGCTACTGCCCAGGTCCCGGGCCCGCTCCGGGAGAAAGCCCTCCTCGGCTGCAGACTTCCAGGTGGAAGTCATGCAGTGAGTCTGCAGAACGCAGACTCGCAGGGCTCGGCCAGCCCTCGGTGCAGGCCACCTCCTGAGAGCGCGGAGCCAGGGCTTCAGCACAGGCCAGACACGCTCACACCCGCTCAACACCTCGTTTCTCCTGTAAGCGGTGCGGGCCCCTGGCCAGGTGACGCCTTGGCCTGGGCCGTGCACAGGTCAGCGGCAGAGGGGACCCTGGGGCCGGGATACCACCAGCCGCGAGCCCCCTTCTCAGACACAGTGAGCTCCAGAGCCAGGCAGACCTGGGTTCAAATCCGGCCTTAGGATGTTGGCCCAGGGACTGTGGGTGGATTCTTCAACGCCTGCGCTCGTCTCTTTCCTGACAGGTAAGATGGAGATAGGGACCTGTCGTCCGGGGGAGCGCCGGAAACCCCACAGGCCCAGGCCGTAGCACAGCACCCAGGACGCAGGTCGCTGGTGAATGTGCGCTGCGGCATTGCTGCGGCTGTGGGTGGTGGCGGTTGTCGTGGTTCCAGAGGCCTCTGGGGAAATAGGCGTGGCCGGCAGGGGCGGGGTGGGGGCGGCCGAGCTCCGGTCACCACCGCCCCTCTCCCCGCAGGCTGGTGGAGCTGTCCTCCGTGCCCATCGGCGCCCACTGGGGGGTGCTGTCCAAGTGCTTGGCCTACAGCAAGGCGGCCTCCGACCCCTTCGTGTACTCCCTGCTGCGACACCAGTACCGCCAGAGCTGCAAAGAGATTCTGAACCGGATCCTGCACCGGCGCTCCCTCCGCTCCTCGGGCCTCGCGGGGGACCCCCACAGCCAGAACATCCTGCCGGTGTCTGAGTGAAGCCCCGCTCCTGCAGGAGGGTTTGGAGAGCGGCAGCTGGTGAGAAGAGGGGAGGGCGGGGGGCTCCCGGGCGGGCCACCCCCCTGACACGCCCAGCGGTGGGGTCCCCAGCTGGTGACCGGTGAAGCCTGCCTCCTGGCCCCTGCGGGCAGATGCTGGGCTGTCCCGTGACCCACGGGGTGGGGGCGCACTCTCTGGCTTCTTCTCCTGAGACGCTCCAAGAGCTCTTCCCCGCCCCAGAGGCTCGGGGGACCACACTCAGCACTGTCTCGGTCAGGGATGCAGTGCTGGTGGCAAGTTGGGGAGCACGGGGGCCCCCAGGCTGCTCCCCACTGGACTTTGGCTCCATGCCGAAGACAGCGCCGTCTCTTCTCCCGTGGACGACACCCAGCCGCCGGGGAGGCTGCGGGGGCGTGTGGCCCGCTCACAGGTAGCTGGTGAACTGCTCCACGCGGCTCGTCTGCTCCACGCGGCTCGTCTGCTCCACGCGGCTCGTCTGCTCCACGCGGCTCGTCTGCTCCACGTGGTCGCGGGGCTGCAGGAGCCCGGACGTTGGGCTGCACCAGGGGACACGTGGCTGGGCCCCGGGCCGGCGCCTCGGCACAGTGCCCGACAACGCCACAGTCGCCGACTCTCGTCTTAGACGTGGGTCTGCTGGATTCTGCTCCGGCCCTGTAGCGCCCTCCCAAAGCGACGCGTGTGCGGACAGGTTGGCGCGGAAGCCGTGCGGACAGGCCAGGACACGTGCGAGGGGACGAGCACTCGTGGGAGTCTGACCTTGAAGGCCCCTCTGGTTTGCACAGCATCGGGCCGGAGCCCAGGAGAGGAGGAGGCTCCTGCCCCCCACCTGTGACCCGAACTGGCAGGGGGTGTTCTGCCTTCACACGCACATCTCTTCCGGCACCTCCTCGGGCGAGAACCGCGCTGTGCAAGGGGTGGCCTTGATTTCAGGGTGCGGGGGTGCTCCCTAGCCTCGCGTGGAGGCTGTCCGAGAGATGAGAAAGCGCCCTGTGCAGAGGGAGAGTGACATTTTACCGGACGCTGGACAGTCCTCTCTACGCCTGCCCCCCCACCGTCCTTGCCGTGATTTAATAAAAGCCGAGGTGCGTGGCCCAGCTTCCTCCCCTCCCCGTCTCTGTTTGCCCTTTCAAAGTGCATCACTCTAAGAACAGGTTCTTCTAACCCTCTAAGGGGAGAGCGACACGTCCCCTCCCAGCTCCACGCTTCCGAATTTTGGGGGTGCGGAGGGGTGGACACAGCCCACGGGACACCTGGCAGAGCCTGCAGGCCCCGCTGCCAAGCCGCCGGGGTGGGAAGGAGGACATGAGCGTCGCGTGTGAAAGCCGCTCTTGCTAGAAGACCAGTGGCCGGCCAGGCCGGCCGGCGCAGCTTCGGGGTTTCCCTGGAAACCAGACAGAGCCAGAGGTAGCTGCTCAGGGCTCCCACCTCCCCGGGGCAGGTGGGGCTCACACCTGCGTGGAGAAGCCAGCGTCCAGGGACAGCACGCTGGTGGCTTGACGTCAGCCGTGGCGGGAATGTCAGCAGCGAGGAAGCCAGCAAGGGCGGCTGCAGGCCTCCGCCCTGGAGCGGGCGCCGCCCGCCGGCCTCGTGGGCTGACGCCGTCTTGCTCTCGCCGCTCAGGCCTGAGCAGCAGACCCTCTTTGGCGGTGCTTTCCTGGCGACAAGCAGCTGTTACCCCCTTTTTCTTCCAACCCCCAAAGTAGTAGAGGCTGGAAGTTAGCCCGGCGCCGAGAAGACCTAGGCATGAAATCTGGGCCTGGCGCCGCGCTCAAACCGGGCGAGAGGGGAGCGGAGACCCAAGGGGGTGGACATGCAGGTAGCAGGCACGGTGGCAGCAGCGCCAGGCGGGTGAAGCACCCGCAGGCCCCGTTCCTGCCCTGCTCATTGGCAGCACGAGGCACTCCCAGAAACAACCCTTTGCCTCCTCTTTGGCGAAGCCCGGTGGTCTGCCCCCCGCCACGCTGTGTATCTTGAAAAGATGCATTTCATAATTTCACTCAGTCTGTATTACTGCAAAAATGCCAATAAACCAGTTGTGTGACGCGGCGTAGACTCAACCCTCCTGTGGCCGGTCTCCCTAGGGCTCTGGGCGACGACCCTGGGGCGGGGAGCATCACAGCGCCCTCCAATGCCTCGTAGCCCCTGAGATGCACGTCCGTGTCTGTGGCTACCGTCTCCAAAGCTCCCCCCGCCCCGCCCCGCCCCCGGCGTTTACCTGCCTCATCCGGTAATCTCAGGTGCAATGCCCGGCATTCTCAGGTAGCGCTGGGAAGCCACAGCTCACACGTGGGCAGGGCCTGGCCTCAGTGCTTGGCTTCAGCTGGCACAAGGCTGGAGGTTGGCAGCCCAGTCAGGTGCCCCCTGGGCTGGACAGCGCCTTTAGGAAGCCGAGCAGAAAGCCTGGGGAGGGGAGGCCCCGCTCCCTCACACCGCACACCTTGGTGACGGGCGTTTCTAGGCTCAGCCAGCGGTGCTCCTCGCCTTTCGCTTCTGCTGCTTCTCGGAGGGGCCCTTAGCCCGAGCCCACTAAGGGGCTGTCCTCTCGAGCGAGTGGCCGGCTTTAGGGTTTCTGTGTCTCCCGGCCGCCCAGCCCCCGAGGATTTCACTCCCTGCTGCCAGTTGGCCCTGAGAAGGGTTGGCAGGGTTGGGGTGGGGTGGGGGGCTGATGAGTCACCCCACACCAGCTGCTCCCCTAAAGGTTCAGTCTCTGTGACCGTGAGCAATAAACCCCTTTCCTCCTGCTTGTGAAATTACTTTTCTTTCTCACGGTGCCTTTCTTTCTGGGAGAAGCTGGAAGACAGGCCACGTCTGTGTCTGCGCCCTCCTCTCTCTGCTGGCTCAGGGAGGCTTCGTCCGGCCTGGCTGGACGCTCGCAGGCTCGGCTGTGCATTTTGAGAGCTGAACCCAGCGCAGGACGAGCGGGGTCGCTGGTGATTTTCTTAGGAGGGTATCTGACCATCAATGTCTCAGCTCTGCCTGCCCTTTGGGTCCTGAGCCCGGGAGGAAGAGAGGGGCCCTGGATATATTTGGGGCTCCAGCTGCCTTTCTAGAAGGACGGAAGCCTCTGGGATGGAGCCACTGGCTCTTGACCTTTATGCCACAGGATCACAGGGAGGGCTTTAAGCTGCAACCTCGGCCCTTCTCGAGGTGCCGGGTCCGCAGGACTGCAGGCCTGAGCTTGCCAACATTCGTGTGTGGGCCGTTGCGGGTGGCCCGGGGGGGCTCCTCGAGGAAACAGGGAAGTTGACCCTGGACGGGAACCTTTGAGAGAGCAGGGTCCTCACTGGGCCTGCCTAATCGTCCACGCAGTTCAGTCTCCAGCTTAGCCAGGGGCAGAGCTGAGGCCTGCGGAGACTCTACAGGCTTCTGTTTTCAGAAGTATCTGGTGGACAAACAGGTGCTGGCCAGGCACCCCGCAAAGGCACCTGCCCGCCTCTCGCTCCCTCAGCAGCATGAGGCGCGCTGGGGGGCGGGCAGAGGTGCTTCTCAGAGCCAGGACTTAATGCGAGAGCCGCAGGCCTGGTGCTCGGAGGGCCTCGGCCCCACCTGGGCAGCCTGGTCCTGGAGGGTGTTGGGGCCCCGCTCTGCCACTAGCCACCCCGCCGCAGACACGGGGGAGGCCAGGCTGAGGCGGCGTGAGGGAAGCTGGCCTGCTTGCCAAACCTGGCCGCACCCCCGATGGGCCCCAGAGCAGCCCGTGACCACGACGAGGTCCCTCAGCTAGTGTGCACGGGAGGGCTCGGCCTGGCGCCCCGGGGTGTGGGGTGGTGTTCCCATAAAGCCTCCTGGTGGCCCAGTGACGACGGCACAACTGTCATCTCCAGCCGGGGGAGCCAGGACGCTTAGCAGGTCCAGAAGAGCCGGCGGAGGAGCTCAAGGGGCGTCAGGAAACCTGCGGGGCTCTCAAGTGGGGCAGTCACCAGCTTCACCCCGCCAGGCCGTTCGGGCACAGAGGGTGGCTCTCATCCTCCGTGGCGCCCAGGCCTTCTGCCCACTCACACCACACCCCGGTGGGCCTTGGGGCCCCTCCGCTGGGGCAGGACTCCTCTGGACTTCCCCTTCCCTGAGGGTTTTAGGGCAACTCTGGGGCGAAGCTGAGCAGCAGCCCCTGCACCCAGACTCTGTACCCAGCTGTCCCAGCGCTCTGTTGGTGTCTGTTTGGGTGTCTGAGGCCCCATGACAGCAGTCTCCACACCACACGCTCACGAGCACCGGTACAGCCTGGTCCCCGCGGGCCTGCCGGCGCCAGGGCTTCCTGGGAGGACTCAGACGGGCCAGAGCAGGGCTGAGCTGGCTGAGAGCAGAGTGGGGTGCAGGTGGCCACCGGAGCCCGCTCGTGGGGGTTCGGAGGAGAGGCCTGGCTGAGAGCAGTGTGGTCTGTAAACCCCCCTCTTCAGCCCACTCCCATTTCCTCGAAGCCAAGTGTCCTGCTGGTCCCGGGAGCCCCCACCCAGGCGGGGCGAGGCCTCTGCTCTGCTGGGGCCCAAGGCCTGGCCTGGAGAGACTGTGGGTACTGGGGCGCCAGCCTGCTCCGCTCACCTCTTCAGACGCGCCGAGGGCCAGAGGCCTGTCCGTGTCTCCTTGCCCAGATGCCGAGGGAAGGCGCAGGGGCCGGGCATTCTGGGCTGAGCTGTCTAGGGGTAACAAGTCCCAAGTCAGGGAGTTGTCCATCTTCCCAGGGGAGCAGCACCGGGAGAGGGAAGCAGTGGGGTGCACACTTTGCCCCCCCATCTGGAAACCTCTGCACAGAAACAGGGGCCCCCGGAGAACCTGGGCAGCGGGGGTGCCAGCCCGACGGCGTGGACACCCCAGTCTCTCCGGGACGGGCGCCATGTACCTCCTTGCCGCTGGCCCTGCCCGGGGGCGCCAGTGAGGGTTCTGGGAACAACTCGGGCGCGCGGAGGGCGGGCGTCACCAGGATTCGAGCCCACAGCGCTGTGGGGCACAGGTGGAGGGCTGAGTGCGTGGCAGGCCGGAAGGAAGCTTCCAGAAGGCTTTATGGAGATGGTGACTTTGGGTGAGAACTTGGGGGAGGCAGTGCTGGGCGGGGGACGCCCGAGGGGTGGGTGGGTTGGAGCTGGGCACGTGTCCAGAGGTGCCGTGAGGGGAGCCCCAAGAGGAGGTAAGTGTGTCTGAGACTGGGTGCGTTTTCTCTCAGAGCAGGGAGTATCGGAATGAGGCTTTTAGAAAGAGAAAATGTGAGGAGAAAATCCACCTAAATTGAACTGCCAGAAAAAGAGAGGGACAGGACAGAAAAAGAGGGAGGCGGCGGCCGGCCGGCCGGAGGGGCGATGTATTGGGAGAGCTGAGGCAGGAGCTGGGGGTGGGGTGGGGGGTGGGGGGCACGTAGCACTCTGCTAAGGGAACAGAGTGGACCAGTGCGCACCCCTGGGGCACCCGAGTGGGAGCCAGGGGCTGTCCAGTAAGGAGTAGACAAGTTCGGGGCCACGCTGGGTCCACAGCACCCCCACGCCCCTGGGCACAGACGGGGGAGGCCACTCTTCCCCCCCCCACCGAGGAGCAATCCCGGGCCCCCCACAGCCAGCTCGGCCCTGGCGGTCAGCTGCAGTGTCTGTGGGTCCGGACCTGGCACCAACGGGCAGACGCTGGGGCTGGTCCGTCTTAGCGACGCGACTGCTGGCGAGGCCCACGATTAAGGCCTCTCAGACAATGGAGAGGGCTGACCGGAACGCTGGTCCTTCAGGAGCAGGGCATACCCCAGCTCACGGGCCACCTCCCGTCCTTTCTCTTGCAGGCCCAGCGACTAGCCTGTCACGTGTTCCCAGGAAAGTCGCTGCGCCTGTGACAGAACCAAGTCCTTGCTCCCTGGTTCCAAAGAGCCTCAAATCTACATTCGGAGAGAGGAAGCCCACTTTGAACTGTGAGGGTCTGATGCTCAGCCCCAGGTGAGGCCCAGGCCTCACCCAAACCCCAAACTATCTTTAGGGGAAACATCGGGGGCAGCACTGACGCCGTCAGAGTGACACACGGGGGATGGGTTGACCTGGCCACTGATGCCACCGTCCCTCTGGCTCCAGACCGGCACCATCCCCAGAGTTTCCACCAAGAGGTTCTGCCAGCCGTCCCCTGGCATTGGGGTCATCTAACACCAAATCTGCACTGGCATCATCGCTGCTAACCACGCCCCTGCTCTCCAACCCCCAAACACCAAGTCCCCTTGCAAACTTAAATCCTTCCAAACCTAACCCACCTGTGCACAACAAGCATGCAGTGACAGCCTCTTCTGGAACACCGAAGGGCCATTTCAGGAGATTGCTGTCTGGCCCCCATCAGCTTTCCCCCGGAGAACTTGTCTAGCCTTGGGCACAGTGGCAAAACAGAAAGGTGCCCGTCCTGCCCTCGTGGCCACACGGCGCTCTCCGAAACACTGCAGTGGGCCAGTCCTGTTTTCTTAGGCTCGTTTGGAAGCGGGACTTTCCACGTGGACACCCATTATCCATTTCGGGACAGCAGCTCCCAGGCGGACACCAATCTGTCCCTCTGCCGTGGTGTCGCTGGGGCGGGAGAGTCCCACCACCTGCGTCCAGCGTGCCGTCTCCCACAGAGTCTGTCCCCAGCCCAGCACCCACGAGCGGGGCAGTCACCTCCCCTCAGATTAGAGGAGTCTGGCTATCCTCTCCCTCAGCGCACCTGGAAACGTCAAAGGATGAGGTCCCAAAGTCCAGTGTTGTGCCTTCCTCCAGTTTTCATAGATACCCTTATTTTGGGGCATCTGTGCAAGGTGGGAAGGGACTCTTGCCAGCACCCAGAGCCTGGGGTGTTCAGAGATCGGGCTGGTAGATGGCAGAACAGAGCCCACGTGAAGGGAAGCGAGGGTAGGTGCCAGCTTTTTAGCATTCCACATGGAAATATGGCTTATATTTGGACGCCTCAAAAATACTTTTGGAAACTGGGATTTAAAAAACACAAGATAGTTCATTCCTGGGGACAAAGTGTTCTGTGAACGACTGACGCGTCCTACAACCTCCTGTCCCTGACCTCAGACCCACAGGAAATGAGTGGTTCGTCTGCGGATTTCCGTGGGGCAGATGTGCCCATCACATGTGCCCGTGATGCTGCGCGCCCACGAACATGAGTGCCCACAGCTCTGTGTTCCCTGGAGCGGCTGTGGATGGGTGAATAACACAAACAGCTGCACATGAGAGAAACACATGGAGCGCACATTTAGTATCATTTAACGTTTATTAACATTGTAGCTTTAACTTAAATTTTCTCCTAACTTACTCAAAAGAAGTGTGGCTTCGGTAAAAAGAAATCACCAGAAGCCCCCTCTGATGGGCAGCGTTACCCTTCACGTGATGCTTGCCAGCAGCTATGATTTTGGGGCTCAGAGTTTTGAATCCGAGCCCAGGGCTGCCTGCTGTGTTTACAGTGGCTGGAGTTTTGTGAATACATAGCAAACATGGTAACATATTTTTATGACAGAATCAATGGTTCATACAAGAAAAAAGTATATATTGTGATTCTGTTCAATAAAAGCCTCCTGTGATCAACTCTCCCCTTCCTTCGATGACCTGCGGTGGACATATTTTTATGACCTACACGTTATTGGCAGAAATGTCGGTATGACTGCATGGTGGGCAGCAAGTTTCTAGTTCTTTCTCACCTGGCTTCCTATCTTGTGCCCCATTTCCTCTCCCACTTCTGCCCAGATGCTGTGGCCTTCTAGAAGTAGACATTCATCCTGGCCCGTCTTGCCAGCCCCACAGCAGCCCGCCCCCCCAAGCCACCCGCCCCACGCCGCCTGTCCCGGGAGGCCTGGCTGTCCCGGGAGGCCACAGGTGCCGCACGGCTTGCCAGTTTCCACCAGATCCCTGGGTTTTGCTACACGGCTCGTGGTTGCTGAGATCCACGAAAGAGAGCAGAGGAATTCAGGAGGGGAGACGGCCTGAATCTGCTGATGCCCTGCTGTGTGCTCAATTCTGCACCGGGGACTGCTAGGTCGAATGCACGTGTGCCCTGGCCCCCCCAGAGTCCGGGTTGAAACCCCGTATTAGCACGCTGGTGTTAGCAGCTGGGGCTCTGGGAAGGTAATTGTGTCAAAGGGTGGAAGCTTCGTGAGTGCGCCCAGCGCCCTATGGAAAAGGTCCCAGGAAGCCCCCCCACCCCCCGGGCTGGGCTCACCACTATGACTCGAAGTGGGGTCTCGCCAGACACAGTGTCTGCTGGTGACTTGACTTTCCAGCCTCCAGAACTGCGAGAAGCATTTCTCCACTGCTCCGCCACCCGTGTGTGGTATTTTGTCCTAACAGTCGAGTGGAGAGAGCCGCAGCTTCTCGCTGGAGCTGCCTGGAGCGGGGGCGCTCACTGCAGGACTGAGCTCCGAGTAAGTGGCCCAGAACCGCACAGCTGGGAAGTGGGGCATGAGCGTTAAAGCAAGCACGTCTGAGACTAACGGCCTATTTCCACTGATCCATGAACATTCCTCCCAGACTTGGATGACTCAGCAAGCCCGCTCATTGTACCATCTGCAGATGCCCCTAGAGAAACCAGGCATCACCCCGCTCAGGCCCTGGCATGCCTGTGCGATGGGCATTGCTCTGCCCTCGCCTCTCACCAGAGGCGATGACGGGGCATCTCCGGGGTCCATCTGGCTGCATGGTGGGTGCCCACATGTGTGGCACCTTCTAGATCTTGGGGGTGTCTGTGAGCATCTTCCAGGTGAAATCAGCATTTTATCAGCAGGCCAGTCAGGAGCAAACACTCGCCCACCCCAGTGTGCTCCTGCCCTGCGCGCCTCCCAGCTCTCAGACCTTCAGCCCTGGGCTAGACCACACTGCCCATTCTTCTGGCCATCCAGCTTGTGGGCAGCGGGTTTCGGGACTTTTCAGCCTTCATAGTTGCATGAGACGGTATGTTACAGTAAAGTTCCTTAGAGGCACGTGTGTGAGTTTGATTCTAGAAAACCCTAACTAATGCAGGACGGGCAGGACCTGACGGGGGCCCAGCAGCGCCCTCTTGCCCCCCCCCAACACCTCCCATGCCTCATGCAGGGACCCGTAGGGCCAGGGGTCCAGAAACACTGCCCCCAGAATCAGTGTCCACACAATTGCTTACTAGTCTCTTCACTGACCTCTAACGAAGCTTAAAAATGGATATTTACAACAGCCCCATTCCATCCTTGGCCTAAGCTGTGTGGTTTGACCTTCTCGGGTCCCTTCATTCAGTCCTGGCTTTTTCATCTTCAGAATTAAAACTGGTGTGTCGGGTTAGACATGTAAATTAATGGAAAAGCATAGTCTGGAAACAGGCCCACAGGTGTGGCCTGTTAGTTGCAAAAGAAGTGCTAAGGCAATTCAGTGAGGAGTCTTGTCATCACGTGGCAATCGGTATTCACATGCAAAGCAAGATGATAAACCCTGACCTCACCACCTGCGCTAAATTTAACTTGAACTTTAACCTAGATCCACGCGTAAAGACTTAAAATATAAAACTTTCAGTAGAAAGTAAAGTTGCAAAATCTTTTCAACTTCGGGCAGGAGAAGATGGTTTTGATAAATGCAGAACACATGACCATAAAATAAAAAATTGATGAATTGGACCTCATCAAAATTTAAAAGGACTGCTCTCAAAACACCATTAGGAAGAGGAAAAGACAAGCTATAGAACGGGGAAAATTTGCAAGATGTGTCTGGAAGAGGGGCCGTTTCCCAAATATGCAGGAAGACAACCCAATATCAAGGGCAAAGGATTGAGACAGACACCGCCCAGAGCAGACAAGCAAGCGGCCAGCAGGCCCAAGGAAAGGGGGCAGTGGTATTGGCTACGGGAGGCGCAAAGCCCCGCTACCATGAGATGCCCCCCGTTCTGAAAATGGGGGCAATCACGCATGGTCAGCACCAAGGGCCACAAGGGTGTAGACACCGAAACCCCATAACTTGTATGTGGGGTTCAAAGGATACAGCTGGCATCCAAGTAAACACACACCCACGTGACCCAGCAATTCGGCTCCAAAGAGAAAAAGCGTGGGTCTCCCACAAGACCAATGTTTGCGGGTGAGAGCAACTTCAATGGTAGTAACCCCGTAACGGAAGGACTTAGAGCCTCGCCCCCCACCACCACGAATACACCAGTGTGATGTAAACTGTAGGATCCCACTTACAGCAGATGGCGGGGGAGGGGAGGAGGAAGACAGCTAGCCGACGGAGGGTGGATGAATGATGACTTGGGTTCGGGGGAGAGGAGACGGCCAGGAGCCCCAGGGAAAGTGGGGGAGAGATAGGAATATGCTGTGTGACACTGGTGTGGGGTTATCGGGCTCAACCCGCTCACCCGTTGCGCCCTTTCTGGAGCAACATGGACCTCCCTAAGGTGGACGAACTCCACACTCAAAATGGTGAAGATAGTAACATTTATGTCAAGTGTTTTGGCGATTTTTAAACAAAAAAGGGGGTGCACTTGACTGTATCTAGATGAAAGCTCAGCAAAGGTAATCTAACGAATGAGGCTCTCAGCTTCGTGTCCCTCTAGGTCCTAGGGATCACGACATGGACACATTTGTCTTCCTTCATCCGTGTCAACACTGCTTCGTTGCCTGCGCTGCGTTGCATAGTTTGAATCCTCCTCTGCTGCCCAGTCCGGGCTTAGTGGAAGCGTCTTCAGCCTGCCACGATGCAGGACTTGCTGTGGGAGGCCTGTGGCCTGCTAGACCTCCCTCCAAATAACATTTTTTTCAAGGAATGAAATAAAATACACAAAATTTCAAAGAGACCCGTTCAACTAAGATGCAGTTGCCATGTTTCTGCATGTTGGCGGGCTGGAGTCTATGTGCTTAGCAGTTAGCTCATGTTCCCCACACCTAGCGACTCTCAGAATTAGCTTCCTCTCAAAAGAGGGGCCTAAGCGATACTTCCTGTATCGGCAACAGCCCAAGTCTGGGAGACCGCTGCACTTTACTGGCAGCAAAGGCACAGGCCGGTCTCCTAACAGCGACAGTCTGTCCCTATGATGGAAGCTGGCTAACTCGCAACTGGCGGCTGCAGAAGCCGCGATGCAGGTCTCCCTCCGATTCCAGAGACTGAATTCTGGTTTAGGGCCCAGCCTGAGGATCTGCAGTTTAACATGTGAAACTTTTAATCAGATGTCTTCTAGTTAGCGCTGGATTGTCTCCTGACTCTGGGAAGTCGGGAAGGAAGCTTGGCAGTGAGCACCCGAGGCCAGGAGGGGACTAAGAGCCTGCAGAGCTGGGAAGTGGATACAGAAAGGGCAGGGGCACCCCAATATGGGCAGGGTCCCCCTGGAGGCTTCCTGGACAGTTGCTTTGACCTCCCCCCTCCTTAAAATGGCTTTTCAGAAATAGGTGCAAAGAGAGGCATGGGGCCCTCCCTGGTGACGCAGCAGGTTAAAGCGTAAAGCATGAAGCTATCAGAGCCACTTCAGCATGAGTTCGATCCCCGGCCCTGGAGGTGACCCACAGGGCACAGCAGGCCTCTCCTGACCTGCCCGCTGCTCCCCTTGGCAGTGTATTTTGTCTATCTGCCTGTTCTGCTCCCCACTCTGTCTCAGGTGAATCCTTTCACCGTAGCACCTCTGGTCTATACCCCATTTCTGTATGCATAAATAAATAAATTTTAAAAAAATAAAAAGAGAGGGAGAGAGAGGCATGCCTTAGGTCTCCCCAGATGGGCTGGCCCATTCCCACCGGCACTGACCGAACTACTGGAGGAAGGAGCATTTGGGGTTAGTGGGTATGAGCTGGGTACACCCGGCCTATACCTACCTTTGAGCAGCCCAGTTCCCAGGCCCAGGCGAACACAGGGCAGACTCTCCTCCAGTCCTTCACATGGCTCCAGCACCCCAGGCTGGCCAGATGGCAACAGCAGGGCAGGCCTGAGCCCAGCACAACTGTCCCTCCCAGTCCCAGACACAAAGGCCCTTGCTTGTTTTCAGGGCACTTTGCTGTTCGTCCTGCAAAAACCCCCAAAGAAGCATAAAGCTTGTTACCTGCTTGGGGGGTGGGGGGCAGGCGGGGACAGGCTGGGACAGGCAGGGTCTCTCAGGAATCGGAAGAGGAGGTGAGACGGGGGCTGGGAGCATAGCAGCTCTAGACTGGTCAGCTTCCTCCCCGACCCCAGGGAGCAGCCCTCCTTCAAGGGAGGAGAGAGGGTGGAGGAGAGGACTGGGGGCCGGTGCGCCCCCCAAGTGGACTCTTCAGCAGGTGGACGCAGAACACACCGCAGAAATCATCGAGTATATATTTATAGACAAGAAAAGGGTCAAACGACTCTTCCAGCAGCTCCCACTCCTGGCCGTGAATCAAGGCCGCCGGACTGGTCATCAAAGCCCAAATCCTATGACCGACCCCAGACCCGCGTGACCAGAGCCTCTGCTGAGGGGCCTGGGTGGGGCCCGTGTGGGCCCACTGCCCTGGGCGGGCAGGTGTGTCTCAGGGGGCCGCATCTGGACCTGTGACCTGTGGCAGGGAGGCCAGGAAAGCATCCACCCTAAAGGGAGGAAGGCGGGACCGGAGGTAGGTAGTTTCCAGAAAGTTCTGGAGCCGATGCGTGCCTGCCTTTCGCGCAGGGTCCGCACCAGAGCGGCCACCTGCACCGCTACCTCAACCTCGCCCCCGCTCCCTGGAAGCAAAGCCGCCAGAGGAGGCCCCTGAATGCTCAGCCCGGGTACACAGCAGGCGCTCGATCAAGGCCTTTGTGGCCAAACCCCTCACTAGTCACCGGGCGAGTGGGGCTCTCGCGGTCACGGCCCTGCCGCCTCCTGCACGTCCACAGACTCCGGGCGACGCTGGGAATGAAGCATTCCAGCTCAAAACACTCACTATGCCACACGCTGTTTGCGATTCCACAATCCCAGTCACCACCCTGGAATCTGCTGGCAGAGAACGAACCTCTCTGCAAAGACAGCCACGCGGCCAGGAGCGCAGCCCGCCTCCACGGCCCTCTGGGGCACCCGCTGTGTGACCATGACCCGGGGGACCTCAGGTCTGAGAGCCTTGCCCAGTGGGTCTTCGGCCAGGCGGGATCCGGTCACCCGTCTTGGGGAGGTGACACGGGGGCCCCAGGTCTCCACGGGCCCCGCGCCCACGCGGCCTGCACTCTGCAAAGCTGGACCCCTTCGGCTTGACATTTCCGCATTTGCTCATTAAGAGAGCGCTGCGCCGTGCAGACCCGCTCCTGGTCTCATTAGGTGCCTCCTCATAATTGCAGGTTTTGAAGCAAGCTCCAGGCAGAACCTCTGATGGAAATTAAACCCAAAGAAAGAGAACAAGAGAGAGGCGGAGGCGTGAGATAATTGCACGCCGCGTCTCTAGCGGCAGGCTCGGGCGCACAGAGGAGCAGATGGGGTCCAAACTGAAAATGGAAATGCAGCTCCCCGCAGACGGTGGGAGCCAGGAGGCCCAGAACCTTCCCGAGAAGGCTCTCACACCCCTCCCCGCGGCTCTTCCCTGCAGCCTGCACCCACCTGCCCCTGCGTTCACCTACCGGGCATGTGAGGACCCCACACGGAGCCCCCAACCAGCAGGGGCGAGCGGGGGAGCCCCGAGCCTGCTCGGCTCCCTCTGGCGCCTGCGAGTCAGCCACAGGCTCTGGGATCGGGGTGACCCAGCAGCGCCCATTGCGGCCACCGGCGAAGCAGTGACGGTGCGCGTGGCCTGTGGGACGGCTCAGTGAGCCCCCGGGCAGAGTCCACACACAGCGGGACTGTCGGCTCCCCTCTTAGCCTCCAACTTCCAGAGCCTGTGACAGTCCCCGGAGTGAAGGGCTGACTCTGGGCTCTCTGGGGCTCTTGCCCAACCTTCCAGGGTGGCATTTCTCCACAGCGCAGCCCAGAAGAGCCCTAGGGCTTGACTGTCCCGTGATCTTGGCCTTGCCTGGCCTTGACGTCAGTCCCCCGGGACTGTCAAGGAGATGGAGACACCGTCCCAGGCCTGAGCGCTCAGCTGAAGGGGTCACCCGCTCTGTGGCTGAGCATGGACAAGCCTCGGGGATCTTCTTCACCCCTGATCAGCAGCTGACTGGGCCCAGCTAGCCCACAGGGGCCGGGCTCCCTGCACGTGTGCAGCAGGACGCCCCCCGCTGTGTGGTGTTGTAGCAACAGCGCCGGGCCAGAGCCTTGCGGACACCCGCCCCTGGCCGACTCTGGTCGCGGACTTCCCCACAGCCGGGAAGCAGGATACAGTGAGCCTGACAGTGTTCCTTATGAACTAGGAGGCTAGCCCACGTGTCGGCTGCCCTGCGCTGGCTCTGAGGAAGTTCAGCGGCCTCTGCACGGTGGCTTGTCTGTTAGGAAGGCCGCTGGGCTCCCTGAAAGTCCATTCACTATCTCAGCCGCGCTTGCAGCAATGAGCCTTGGCAAGATGGAGCTCGGAGCCGGGCCGGTGGCGCGGGGGTTAAAGTCTCAGCGCTTCAGGCTATTGGCAGCCACTAGCCAGGGAGTGACCCACAGGGCGCAGCAGACCCCTCCCGTCTCCCCGCTGCTCCCCTCAGCAGTGTTCTTCATCCAGCTGCCTGTTCTGCTCCCCACTCTGTCTCTGGTGGATCCTCTCACTGGCCCTGCACCTTTGGCCTGTACTCCAGTTCTGTATCATGAATAAATAAATCTTAAAAATAAAGGATGGTGTTCAATGCAGAGTAGGGGCTGCGGAACAGGGGGTCCTGACCAGTTACCTCACGATAAAGAGGATGCTGGGACACGATGGACCCCAGGCCCTGAAGGGAGGGGCGTTCTCCGGGAGGAGCTAGGGAGGCTTGATGCGACTGTAGGGCCTTTGAGATGCAACATGGGAGCCGGAGAGTCAGAGGAGGCCAGTGATGCACACAGGGGCCAGAGGCAGACCTGCGCATGTGCTGCTGCCCACCGTTCTGGGGCCACGGGCGCTTCTGCGGGCCGGGAAGAGCCAGGGAAGGCCGGTCCCCAGGCCTGGGAAGGGCCGCCACCCTGGCGATTCCTGGGATTCTGCTCAGTGAGACTCATTTTGGACTCGTGGACAACGGACCTGTAGATAATGAATCTGTTACTTAAGATGCCAAATCTGTATAATTAGTGCAGCAGCAAAGGGAAGCAGCAGCGATGGAAACGTCTATGAGTCATGTACAAAAATCCAAGGGCCCAGAACAAACGGCAGCAGCCACACTTGGGGACAGAACCAACGCCTGCCGGCGACGGGCTGAGCTCAGTGGCAGCCCCGGCGCATTCCTCATGAGACTACAGGGCTGCAGGGAGAAAGCCGTGGCCACCTTGGCATGGAGACAGCCCCTCCCGAGGCCCCGGGGCCGACTCTCCCACCTGCTGCCAGGACGCAAACCCGTAACACCTCCCTGGGAGGAGCATTGCCGGCGCTTATTGAAGTTTAAATGCGCAGGTCTTCCCGTCAAGCCCGTGTCTGGGTTTATCACCTGAGTAACCTGTCCAAAGAGAATGACAGATTTGTTTGCTGTAGCGAAAGAACAGAAACTACCAAAGGGCCCCCAGAGGAGACTGGCGTGATGAACTGCAGTTTACTAAACGACACAGGCAGATCTTTAAAGAATTAGGCAGAGGTTTAAGTACTGATGAGGGATAATCTACAAACTTGAATTTTAGGTTTTTAAAAAAGCAAAGTGCAGATAAGTGTACATGGTACACGTTTTGTCTGAAAGAATATGTAGATTTTTGTCAATGCACAGAATTTCCTTGAGAAAACAAGAGAGAATGGGTTTGACTTTGACAGGTGCATTCGAGGGCCAGCTGCCATGTGAGGTCTAATTCTCCCTCCACCATATCTTTCATGGTTTCCCTCCTATTGCCTGCATCACTACTGAGGGATGGGGAGGTGAAGAGGCAGGACACAGAGGTCCTGGGACCAGCTTGGCAGGCCTGGCAGGTGGGGGAGCGGTCCGATGGACTGCGAAGTTGATTGTATGCAGAGGGCAAAGCTTATGCAAAGAGAAGATTTGAACTTGAAACCAGCAAGGATTTTTCCTCACCCTGAGCTGAAGGAGAGAGAGCCTGCCGCAGGGGCTGCTGGGCTGCAAACACCAAGAACTAGATGAATCTCTCTTGGAGAGCCACAGTGGTGTCTCGAGGTTTGGAAGTCTAAGGATGACTCAGCGAGTCTGGCTCTGGCGCCATATTAGAGTCACGTGAGGGCTTTGAAAGCCCAACCCAGACCAGCTGAGTCAGGCCCAGGCGCTCCGCTT
>NW_004567112.1:3190818-3227215 GCF_000260355.1 Condylura cristata | reverse complement strand
CAGGCAGATCTTTAAAGAATTAGGCAGAGGTTTAAGTACTGATGAGGGATAATCTACAAACTTGAATTTTAGGTTTTTAAAAAAGCAAAGTGCAGATAAGTGTACATGGTACACGTTTTGTCTGAAAGAATATGTAGATTTTTGTCAATGCACAGAATTTCCTTGAGAAAACAAGAGAGAATGGGTTTGACTTTGACAGGTGCATTCGAGGGCCAGCTGCCATGTGAGGTCTAATTCTCCCTCCACCATATCTTTCATGGTTTCCCTCCTATTGCCTGCATCACTACTGAGGGATGGGGAGGTGAAGAGGCAGGACACAGAGGTCCTGGGACCAGCTTGGCAGGCCTGGCAGGTGGGGGAGCGGTCCGATGGACTGCGAAGTTGATTGTATGCAGAGGGCAAAGCTTATGCAAAGAGAAGATTTGAACTTGAAACCAGCAAGGATTTTTCCTCACCCTGAGCTGAAGGAGAGAGAGCCTGCCGCAGGGGCTGCTGGGCTGCAAACACCAAGAACTAGATGAATCTCTCTTGGAGAGCCACAGTGGTGTCTCGAGGTTTGGAAGTCTAAGGATGACTCAGCGAGTCTGGCTCTGGCGCCATATTAGAGTCACGTGAGGGCTTTGAAAGCCCAACCCAGACCAGCTGAGTCAGGCCCAGGCGCTCCGCTTCGGCCCCTCCTGGAGCTCAGGTGATGGTCTAAAACACCATCTCACCATCTTATCGTCCCTCTAGAACCTTCCAGTGGTTTCCCATTGTACTTAGGACAAAAGCCGAGACCTCATCAGAGTCTGCAGCTGCTCCGAGCTCCCCCCAAATCCGTCACATCCCTCTCGCTCTGCACACCGAACAAAGTGCGGATTCCTCTGTGCTGCTCCCGGCCAGGAACTCTCACCAGAAGCCCCCCTGACTCCCTCTTGGCCCCTCATTGCACCTGTTTGGTAGTGTTTTACTTGAGTCAAACACACATATTTCTGGTGTTATCTAGGGGCAGAAGCAGCCAATTATCCCATTACAGAAACCATGTACCTGGAATAATGAGTATACCACAGAGCAATCCAGGTTCGTGCATCTGAGCGAAGTAAAAGCATTTATGGTGCTCTTAAGGAAATTGGGTGTGAGCAAAAACAGCTGGCTGGTTATTAGGGGCGGTACTGGCTCAGCCACTAGCGGATTGGCTCTGAAACTGGGCAAAATCAAGGTTCCCAGGGGTGGGAGGCTTGTCTTCTTGGGGATTTGCTGAGTTTGAGGTGCTGGTGGGGATGCCGGTGGGAAAGTCCAGGGTATGTGATTAGATGATTCTGAAGAGGAAGAGAAAGTCTACAGTGGAGCAGGGATTTGGGAATCATCAAGATTTAGGAGTTGATGAGCTCATTCAGCAACTGTGAGCGCAGGGAGAAAGACTCAGAGAACCCCAATGTTTATTGGGTAGGTAATGGCAGAGAAAGGTGGAGTCTGAGACAAGAGGTAGATGGAAGTATATACACATAAACTCAGGCACCAAAAGGTTCTAGAGAGAGAATATGTTACAGAAAAGAAAAAGTAAGAGGAGGCCATCTAAATAACCTTGGCTGGAAGAATACAGAGTCTGTGGGCTTGAGTCATACAGGGTCTGGGTTGCAGGATGAAGGTGGAAATCCAAGGAGTCAGATGTGGTGGGGGGCAGCTCCAGACTGAAAAGAAGTGGCTGCCCCCATACTAAAGAAAGAGGGAGAGAGAGAGGGAGAGAAGAAAGATTGGATGGATGGAGGATGGAGGATGGATGGGTGGGGGTGGACAGATGGAAGGAAAGGAGGAAAGGAAGAAGATGAATGTCCCTATGAATCCCAGTCCGTGACTCACAGGTCTCTCTTCCACTCTCATGAATTACAGGGTGTGTATACATGTGCATGTCTACAGGAACCCTGGGTTTAAGTGACTTTGCTTTCCGATTCTTAAACGGAAAAGCATTTAAAGCAAAACAAACAAAAAATTTAGTGCCTTCAACATCAGTCAGGCTTCTCCAGGAAAACAGAACCAAATGTATTAAGAGACCTAGTTTAAGAACTCCATGCACATGATTCGGGGTTAGCAGGTCTGAAGTGTGTAGCCTGGAAACCCACACAGCGGTGTGTGTCTCACTCTTGAGACAGATTTCTCTGGGACACTTTGACATTTGCTCGTAAGACCTTCAGTTAGTAGGACGAGTGCTCCTGCCACACCTGTCAGCCCTCACACACACACACACACACACACACACAGTTACTGAGGGCAATAATCTCTGCTTTGACAGTCAGCTGATTGTCACTGTTAACCGCATCTACAACTTACCTCCCTAGCAACACGTAGAGGAGAGTTTGGCAGAACAGGCAGCATCGATGCCAGCCTCCTTGGGGCCAAATGCTAAGCCTCTCCAGCACACAGACTGCCAGACCCCACTGCAGCTAGACCACCCATGGGTGATTCATTTAATAAAAATTGGAAATTGGAAGAAGGACTTGTAGGGTGGGTCCCTCTCTGACCTCTCAATATAGTATGAGAAAGCAGAAGATACAATTTCTCAGATTTTCAGTTCCTTCAGAATTTCCTCCACATGACCTAAAATATACAGGAGACAGCTTATTATTCACCCACGTGTCATGGTCTCACCTCACGTTCTCCAGGACATGTCATCCAGCAGGCACCTTTCCTGTGACAAAGAACCAGCAGCTGATAAGCTGCTCCCCACACTCTGGTGGTGGGGTCTATCTAGTGAGACTAAGTTGGCCCAGTGAGTTTGGATTTCCACTTCTCTTAACGGTCAACCTGTTAGCCACACGAGCAGGCTTCCCTTGGGGCTGTCCCTTGTGGTATCACCTGGAAACAAGAGCCTCTGAATCACCCACAGGCCACCTCTGACGCTTCATCCCAGCACAGTAGGACACCTTGGGAGTGAGTCAGATGGCAGGTTGGGTCTGTTCCAGATCAGAACAAAGGCTGGGCAGAGTGGAGGGGCTCCTTCAGGCTCCTGCCTCCCATCTCTCTGCTCTCCCTCCTTCCTGACTTTTCTATCAATAGGCATCCTCAAAACTTGGCTTTTTCAGAATTACCACTTCTCTCGCTGACCCACAAGATTCAGTAGAACGTGGGGAAGAAAGGGACCTTGGCTGATCTGACTGTTGCTAAGCAAACACAATTGCCTGCTTCTCCTTCCCTTTTGATACTCTTATCCCAATGTCAAGATAAGTGAGCAATGCCATTGATTCTACTGCCATCAAGCATTTGAGATTATTGAGATCAAGTATGGATCCATGAGGCCAGGGATTCACCCTCAGGGGCCCCAGAGGCCTCTTGGATTGTACAAACTTGACTGGGTATTTAAAAATCCTGTTATTGTAGTTTCTCCCTGTCTGCTTTTGGGGCATGTCCTATATTCTTAGCATCTGAGGGGTTAGTTCTCCCTTAAAATCATGCCCTAGGTAACCCACTCTAGTGTTGACGCATAACCACAAAATATGCTCACTGAGGAATGTACAATGGATATATTTCAAGAAGAAGGAAAACAACCCAGGTAAGGAAGATATGTGTATAAAAAAATGAAAAGTAAATGAAGCTGAAAATAACTAGATTGTATGTACTATGGGGACATAAAAAAAAAATGTGCAGCTAGACAGTCAGATGGCACTGGAAGCTGAGTTAAGATGAAAGGGTTCCCTGTTAGAATGGAGATTCTGAGTAACCCAACCCGAGTGTTTCTTGGGCTTTCTCTGAGAGCCACAGAGCACCTACCAGCCCCCTCACTATCCCCCTGCTTCTTGGCTCCCTCTGCCTTGTCGTCGCCTCCAGGTTCTCACACCAGCGCCCTGGGGGTTCCCTGTGGAAGAGCCACATGTGCCTCATCATCACGTCTCTGTTAGTCTTCATAAATAGCGTACCAGGACATATGTGTTAAGCATCTGACACTGGCTCAGTTTTTTGGCCAACCCTTGGCAAATTTCTTCATTCTGCTAGACTGAAGGGTAAACGGATCATTCACTACTGAGTCCTGGCCCTCTGAACAGCCCAGCATACAGTAAGTGCTCAAAAAATAGGTCTTGGGACCCTCCCTGGTGGCGCAGCAGGTTAATGTGCAGCACTAAGAAGCTAAAGCCACTTCAGCGTGAGTTCGAGCCCCGCCTGCCCTGGAGGTGACCACATGGTGCTGCAGACCTCTCCTGACCCACCCGCTGCTCCCCTCAGCTGTGTACTTTGTCTATCTGTCTGTTCTGCTCCCCACTCTCTCTCTCTGGTGAATCCTCTCACCACCCCTGCACCTCTGGCCTGCACCCCAGTTCTGTATGCACAAATAAATAAATCTTAAAAAAATATATGTCTTGACTGTTTTATGATCACTGTGGATAGAGGTGTGTACTGGAGTACTGGATAGTGCTTGCTCTTCAGAAATTTCATTTCTCCATTTTATAAACCCTTGATGAGCACCTGCTCACTCACACATTCTAAGCACTGGGGTGGTGGCAATACTGGGGTGGTGCAATACTGAGCACCCTGTGGTCACCCCTCACCCTGCCAGCCCTGCTCTCTAGGACCACAGCTTTAAAACACCCTGAGCATAATTCTACTTGGCAACATAATTGACTCTGTTGAACTAGACCCATATGGTAATAGAAGTTGCTATATCTTCATAACATGTGATATTTTCTATTTTATCATTTTTTTTTCTCTTAAAGAAAAAAAAGTGCCAGTTGCAATCCCCTAACTGGATTTTATATTCTATGACTGTTTGGATCTTTCCTGCATTTTGAAAGTCATTCATCTATTGCAGATGTCTACAGTTTACTATGCCTGGATTCCTTTAAAATCATGTGTTTTAAGGCACAAACATTGAACAAGGCTACACTGAAAACTTATTAGGTTGAAATGTAATTAGAAACATATTTTAAAAATCAAATGTCTGATCCTCAGAAAATCAAAAATAGACCCACCAAACAGTCCTCCAGTCATCTCACCACTGGGCGTATATCCAAAGGAAGTGGAAACTGTATTTTGAAAAGATATATGCACTCCCATGTTTATGGCAGTTTTATTCTCAATAGCCAAGATATGGAAACAAACCAAACACCCATCAATAGAAAAGATGGCTACAAAAATATATGGTATATGTACACCGAGGATTTATCTGTCATCAGCAAGGCAAAGAGCCCACAGTAGCAACCACGTGAGCACGTTTACCACGTGAGACAGACACAAACTGCATGACATCTCTTACACGTGGAACCCCAAAGTCAAATTCATCAAAACAGCGAAATGCCCATTACCAATGCCCATTCTGTGTGGTTCAAGGGCACAGATGTGCCACGGGGACATCAGTCGTAAGATCTAGTGCACAGTGGAACATACAAGCCACAACACTGGACTGTGATGATGTCAGCTGATAAATAGAGCTACAAAGACAATTGTACTGCAGTACGTCATCCACTGTAAACTTTGACTTTACCCAATAGTTTGTGTGAACTAGATTGCTAAAACAACCCAATGTGACATAGGTACATGGGTTTCCTTATTAACATGAAATGTAACAGCTGGCAGCTGACTCATCTTGGCTGTAATTTCAAAGTGGTGATGAGCACACCTGCTATTTTGAGGCTTCTGTAACACCTGTAATAGGCTGTGCAGGATCTGTGACTATGCTGATGACAAAGCCACAGGTGTGAGGCAGCTTCTCTGGTGTCAGATACATCTGTAATTGAGGGGATGGCAATTTGAATGTAGTGAAATGAAGAAAGACTCCCCCCCCCCATTCAAATCTGTAGAAGCCAAGGGCCTTTGCCTCTCTTCTCTCGAACCATATGCAAGAGGGACTCCGTATAACCCTCCAGTGGTGACAGCAAAGTCCCAGGCTCCCAGGTCATAGTTCCAACCTGCACCTCAACAGCAGGCCATGCATATTTCTCCCAAGCCATCAAGTTCCAATAACTGAACCAATGAAGCAGTCTAACCTCTGAGTAGAGGCCAGTTGCCAAATAAACCAGCCATAAAGCCCTTTCAAAGGGAGGATGTGGTCGGCCATTCTGGAAGCTTCTCCGACCACCTCCAGGTATGGTAGCTTTTCACTGATTGCCAGGAGTGCACTGTCTCTTGTAAGAGAGGAACACACACACACACCCCACACCAGTCTCTTATCTCAAAGCTGGTCCCCTGACTACATAGGAAAGTTGCAAGCCTTCTGAAGCTCCTCTCTCTCCAGCCCAGTCTCCATGGAAACCTTGAAGACAGACAGGACTAGGCCAGGCTGAGTTATTTATCTCCTAAATGAGGAGATACAGCATAGTCCAGCCCCTGAGGCAAAGAGTTAATAAGACAACAACTTCTCAAATAGACAAGCACAACACTTTTCTGCCTCTAAATACCAGGACTTGGTAGACTGAGAACATTACTTCAAATAGAGTCCAATGTACTTCTTTGTGAATATAGCCAAGACTGCTCTTCAGAAGACAATTTAGAGGAATAAAAAGGTTGAAGTTTTTTTTATTTCATTTCAGAGATGAGTGTAAAGATTAAGTGATTTGCTAAAGATTGCTCATCTAGAACACAAGGCTCTCTGAGAGGTATGGTGGGGGCAATCTTGGGGCCAGTGAGTGACTCTTAGCACCAACTCAATGGGAGAAAGTGGAGTTTTCCAGGCTCCATCCCATGAGATGGAGCTGATGGAAAATAGGGGTGGAGCTGGGACTTGGTCAGTTAAAAAACTGCTGGGGCTTTTGGCAGTTAAGCTGCTGTGAGGAAGGATGTCTGTGGAGAAGTTGTCAGCTTGTCACATGCTTCTTTGGCATGGACCTTGGTCTCTGCTCAGTGGATGCTCTCTGGGGTAGGACAGATGGCATTTGACCACATGTGAGGCTGAAGATAAACTCTCTCTGTCTCACCTCTTTTTCACTCTCTGTGTACATAAATCCTATTGTTTCTCCCTGTGTGTCTGCTCTTGGCTTGTGTCTTGTGTCTTTAAATACAGAGTCAACCTATTCCCTTCAATTTGCTGTTTCAGATTCAGGCCTTGAACCCTAGTGTGAGTCATTCCAAATCACAAACTTAATCGATGATTCCCAAGTATTTCCTCAGAGATTCAATGAAAATGACTCAAAGGAGCCTGAATGTTCTTCCACCACAGTTCCCACCACACAAAACCAAGCTTAAATAAGTACAAAAGGAAAAAGAGGACATAGATGAGGCACTCGCAGGAGAAGCTGGTGGAAGAGAAAGGAAGAGCACCCTCACTGGACCTCCAGTTAAGTCCTTGTCCAGGTACCCTGTCCCCAGCCTAGAGTTAGACCCTCTGGGCTTTGCAAAGCCCAGCGTTATACAGAAACTGCTAATTCCTTTAGAGAAAACCCACCGCGTGCGTTTGGGTGGAGAAGTGTGCAATCGGGTTTGGGGGTTTCGCTTCCTCTCATTTCTCGGGCACCTCACACCACTCCCAGATACTAGGCCTCCGCCTCGCCACCCTCCATCACCAGCTCTCTCGCCCTCCCTAGGCGGGCCGCGCCTCAGCTCCCAGTTGCCCAGGGCTCCCACCTTGCCAGCGGGCAGGCATGCTCACACCTCTGCACCGTACCCTCAGCACGCAGCTCCAGGCCGGGCCTTCTCCTACCCCCTGTCCCGACCTGAGGACCACCCTCTCCCCCAGCCAGGAGAGGAAAACCAGACCGAAGCAACATGTACCACTTTATTGAGATTTTTTAGGGCAGAAAAGGAAAAAAGGCCTCCCTGGTGGCGCAGGAGTTAAGTCTCAGCACTGTGTACCCATCACCAGCCCCTGCAGCACGAGTTCGATCCCTGACCAGGGAGGGATCCCCAGGACACAGCAGACCTCTCCTGTCTCCCCGCTGCCCTCCTCAGCAGTGGATTTCAATAGATCCACTTGTTCTGCTCCCCGCTCTGTCTCATCCCCCCGCACCTCTGTCTGTACCGCAGTTCTTGAATGTATAAATAAATAAATCTTTTAGAAAAAAGAAGGAACAGAAAAAAAAAACAAAGAAGTGCAGATCTTTTGGAGATAGGGGTCTTTGTGGCAGTAGGTGGGCGAAAGGGCTTACAAGTAAGTTGGAAAAAAGCATGCTTTACTTGCTTCGCCTGGAGACCAGTGACTAGTTGTCCCCAAAGGTTAATAAAAGTCACCCTACGGCGGACCTTGGTGGCCTCCTCCTCCTAGCACGCCTCCTTCCAGAGACAGCTTTTGGGGGGCTGCCGTAAGATGTCTTTGAGTTAAATGATTCGACGAATATCGACTCAGACACTGAAAGTTCCAGTGACGACGTCTCTTGTTTTCCAGAGTCAGTGGCGTGGCTTCAGAGAGCTGCAGGCAGGGCAGAAAGAACAGGAAAGGAAACGAGCGACGCACAGGTGTTTTTAATTAGAAGTCATCAACTTACACCCACAAGTGAAATCTGGTCCCAGCCATTATTTTTATTTGAATTAGCAACCAACATCTAGATCCCATAAAAGCCTTAATTTCTGACTTTTCTTGAAAAGTCGGTGGGTCTGTGTTGAGTGCAGTGCTGGGCAACTCTGGTCTGGGTCCCCACACCGCAGCCCTGGTGTCTGGCCTGGCAGCCCCTGCGCCCCGAGAAGGGAAGCGGGATGGGCCTCAGCTCACAACCCATGGCCCGGGGCGCGATGCCCTCTTGGTGCCAGTAGGGAAGGGCACCCGCTGTTCCGGCAACACCCACGTCTCCTCTCTGGCAGGGGGTCCCCACCCTCCCGCATCTCCTCTCTGGTGGGGGCCCCCACCCTCCCAGATGTGGGGGCTGCCCCCAGGCCCTGATCCCGCCGGTTACCCCACCCCAGCCCCTGCCCGGTGGCAGAGCCACACTGAATTGGGGGATTGGCCTCAGGCCTCAGGGAAGAGCTGTGAGCGGCCCAGATGCTGCTTTTCCTGGAAAAGGCTTTGATGAGGACGTGGAGGTTGGGTCCCCGTGGAACCAGCTCAAGTCGCACACACCCTCTGGTGGCACCCGAGGGCGCGGCGCGGGGTCCTGGTCCAGCACCCCTCGGCCCCCTCCTCCTTCCCAGCCGTTCCTGGGGACGCCACACGGCTGCCTTCTGGCTGCAGGCTCTCGGCCACCAATCCAGAAGTCTCCAAACAACCCAAACTCATCCCACTTCCCAACTTGCCCCTCTCGAAACCCCTCTGCCCTGCCCGGGGGGACACCCCAGGGCCGCCCCGGGTCGTGAAGGGGGATTATTCTCAAATAAACACGTTCCTGCTGTATCACAGCCTGGTTGTTAGTCGGTGGGCATCTCGAGTCAAATCATTCCTGAAAATCTTAAGGAAAGAAGTGGCAGGGCCCAGTCAGGGCCAGAAGCTCCCTCGCCCCATCCGGCCTCTGCGCTCGCCTCGCTCCTCGGTGTGATTCTCAGACGGAGCAGACGCAGACGGCCCTCCTCTCCTCAGCCTCCACCCGGCCGGGCAGCCGCGCAAGGTGGGTGCGGACACAGCTTGTGTCTCCCACCAGTGCCTGGTCCCCGGGGCCTTGTGCACACCAAAGGGGTCTCCCAGAGGGAACCTCACATTTCTCTCGCCCACAGTTACTTCCCTATCCGCTGGTAAATGTTAAATCCAGCTCACGGCAGGAACAAGCATGCAAATCAGGCTGGCATTTATGCTGAGTGGGATGATTGATGGTGACTTACACGTGGAAGCTGAGACCGTCAGTTTTCCGGCAGATTGACGCACCCCCAGAGAACACATCACTGCTTGCAGGACACGGCCACCGTCAACAGCGTTCCCTTCCCACAGAAGGCACCGATCCCTTTCAGAAGGATCTTGGTTGTTTTGTGTGGGAAACACGGTGTGACGCGTGGGATATGAAGAGTCTGGAGCGGCCGGGTGATGCGCCGCATGGCTGCGTCCTGGCTCCCTCCCCCGCCCGCGGCCCCTCCTGACAGGCCCACCTTGCACCTGCTGCCCGTGCAGCCCGGAACGCCTGGTGTGTCTCCAGAAGGTGGAGCACGGATAAAGGGTAGCGCCAGCCCCTTCAGAGCAGATGGGACCGGTTCTCATCAGCGCAAAGGCGCGGTGTGTGCATTTTGTTGACAGTTTCGAAGGGCAGAAGAGAATCTGCCTCCATGCGAGGCTTTAAGACACTGGCCTTCCTGGCAGTTTGTCTGACCAAGACCAGTGACGCTCACCGGTTCGGCTCAGCCCCAGGCTGCCTGGTGCGCCCAGCCTTGAAGGCTCAGGGCGGGTTCACTCTGCTGAGAGCACAGAGGGTCAGCTTGGAGGCCTCGGAGGCCACGACCCACCAGCAGTTCTCAGCGTCTCACCCGGACTGACGGACAGACTTCAACTGAGCCTTCCTTCCCGTCTTCCCGCCTGCCCTCTCCAACCTTCTTGCTGAAAACCCTTTTTTTTTTTAAAGATGTATTTATGTATGCATACAGAACTGGGGTACAGGCCAGAGGTGAGAAGGGGTGAGAGTATTCACCAGAATGGGGAGCAGAACAGGCAGATCGAGGAAGTCCACTGCTGAGGGGAGCAGCGGGTGGGCAGGAGAGGTCTGCCGCGCCCTGTGGTCACCTCTGGGGCAGGCGGGGATCAAACTCGCACTGAAGCGGCTGCGGCCAGCTTGCAGTGCTATGTCCTGACCTGTCGCGCCCCCAGGGAGGGCCTGAAAAGTTTTACATGGACACCACACGCACTGGTGAATGGAGGGTGACCACTGGCCTGGGTGCCACAGCCGTGCAGCCACTGAGTCAGGGTCTCCCGGACTTGGCCAGAGGCTCCTTGCCTGCAGCGAGGGGCCCCGGCCCCAGCGCCCCACACCCGACCCCATGGGAAGGCTTAGGACTTTCTCTCGGCCTCACACCTCTCCTGGGCACCACTCCCCGGGATGGGGGTCGACAGCCTGCAGGCCCCCCGTGCCCGCCCCTGCGTGACATTTCCCGCAAAGTCGTCGACTTGCCGTGTTTGCCCGGGATGGCCCCAGATGTCCTGCTGCCAGCCCCAGCCTCAGCCTGGTGCATAGCAGGTGTCGGGCGAGTTTCTCAGGGATCAGTGAGGAGCTCCAGCCCATCTGCAGCTGCTCAGTGACCGGAGCGTCAGGCTTCCTGGTCAGCAGTGTATGGACAGTGAGCAGACAGAGGTGGCAGACGTGGTCACCAGCCCAAGGACTGGAGGACGTGAGCTCAGACATCTCCACACAGTCATCACAGGCTTGGGGGGCCCAACCCACCTCTCACCCTGTGTGGTGACCTGTGCCAGAGCCCCCAGGTCACCTGCCATCTGAGTCAGCAGTGACCCCTCGAGGGCCCCAAGCTGCTCACATTCGGGCCGTCTGACCCCAGGAGTCAGAGGCCTCTCGCCAGCCTCTGCCCTTCAGGAGGGCGCTGCAGGGGGCAGGCCGCAGGAGAACAGGTCCCGACCTCTCTCCCCACCACTTCCCACTCCGGCCCCTCTGCTTCCTGAGAGCCCCCCACCCCCACCCATAGCCCTCTGATCCAAGTTGCTGAATCAGCCTCTCCTTTCTCAGCCGCAAGCCTTCAGGTCTAATGCCCTACTGACTTGCTCACGACCAGACTCTCACCTTGCAAGGCGTCCAGTGATCTCGGCTTCCGCTAAATGCTTCCTTCAAAATTTCCACTTGGTGAGCCGGAAAGAGCTTAGGAAGTGGCTGACCCTTCCAGGCCTGATCACGCTCCTCTCCCCCTTCTCACGGCTGCCCTGGGGGACAGTGCTGGGCCAGCCGCTGCCCGGGAGTGCTCGCAAAGGTGCCGGGTTTGCCAAATTTAGGCTTGTAATTAGATCCCAAAGTCTGTGCTGCGTTTCTCGACTTCTTTTAAAAAGTCTATTTACCCACTTTCTTAAGCATGAACCAATTTTTCCACTTCATTTATTACAAGAAGGGTTTTTTTTTTAATGTCTATTTTTAGACTGAAGGAACCACTTAACTGAAACGGACCTGTTTCTCCTCAGCAGAAGCTGTGCTCCTGGTCTTGCTATGTCTTGGAATTGCGTATGTGGCCTCTGCTGAAATTAAATGCACCCCTGCAATTAAGAAAGAAAACGAGGTCCCTCCCTGGTGGCGCAGTAGTTTAAAGTGCAGCACTGCAGCCGCTTCAGCAGTTCGATCCCTGGCCAGGGAGTGACCCACAGGGCGCGGCAGGCCTCTGCTCTCTCCCGGCTGCTCCCTCAGCAGTGGACTTCGTCAGTCGGCCTGTTCTGCTCCCTGCTCTGTCTCTGGTGAACCCTCTCACTCCCTGCTCCTCTGGCCTGTACCCCAATTCTGTATGCATAAATAAATCAATCTTTTAAATAAATGTTTATTTGTTCATGCATACAGAACTGGGGTACAGGCCAGAGGTGCAGGGGCGGCGAGAGGCTTCACCAGAGACAGAGCGGGGGGCAGGACAGGCAGATAGAAGAAATACACTGCTGAGGGGAGCAGCGAGCGGGTCAGGAGAGGTCTGCGGCACCATGTGGTCACCTCCGGGGCAGGTGGGCATCTAACTCATGCGGAAGGGGCTTTGGCTTCTTAGTGCTGTGCTTTAACCCGCTGCGCCACCAGGGAGGGCCCACAAATAAATCTTTAAAGAAAGAAAGAAAATGAGGTCGTATAGGTTTTGGTGAGCAGGACGGAAATGGAAGGAGTTAAACTGAATTCGCTGAAGGAGCAAGCTAGGGGCAGAGAAACCCAGTCCTTGACTGGCCGCTTGGGGGGGCTCTGACTGGCCTGAGTCAGAGGCACTAGCTGGAGGCTGTAAACTCTAAGCAAAAGCCCTGAGAGGCAGCAGCACTTTGCTCTGCCTCTGGCTGGAGGCCTCACCTGCTGTCCCACCCCAGCGAGATCCCACCAAGGTAACCACGACCTGTTCAAAGTCCATTTTCAAGACCCCAAATCAGAGCCTTCCTGAAGCCCCCCCAGCCCCATGCTGAGAGGAACAAACACAATAATGGATGTGCAAATCCTCTGTAAACTGCAAATGCCAAAGTAAATGAAAATAATTACTTGCTCAGGTTCCTAAAAAGAAAAGAAAAAAACAAACTGAAAGCAACAACACTGATTTCTAGGTAGTGGCTTTAGGAAAGCAGGAGGCCCCTCATTTGAGCACCACTCAAACCATCCTTAGGGTCACGAGGGGCCGTCCTGGCCATACCTGCCGGTGAGGACCTGCGTCTGAGAAGCATCCTGTGACTTGTGCTGAGTCTCGAGCCCGCGTTCGAGGCTGAAGGCAAACCCACTTCTGACTCCTGCCCGTGCCTGAGCGCTTTCCCAAGGATCAAACGGAGGCCTCCCAGTGAGGGCCAGCTGGGCTACGGACTCCTGATGCAATGGCCGGGGTCGGCGTCGCCTGCATTTTGGCAGAGACTCAGGCAGAAAGCAGTCAGAAACATTTGTGGTGGGAAACAGGAGTCTTCAGGGCTCCCAGGTGGGGGCCGTGGGGTGGAGGAGCTGGAGGCAGGCTAGTGAGAAGCTGGCCAGCCACGTGAGTAGTGAGGCAAGCACACTGGACTTTGTTTAGTCATCAGTTGGAAGCAGGGACAGAAATAAGGGAGGGTACCAGTTGCTAAGCCAATGCCAGCCAAGCAGGGTGGGTAGCTGCCAGGGTTATTGCTTGACTCCCTGAAATTTTACTAGAGACAGACAGCAGCGTGACTGCTTGCAATCTGCGTGGACCACAGCCTGCCTTCCTGCACTGGTTACTTTAGACAATGGGCTGCTTCCTGGGTTGTCCAGTGAAGACTGGAATCAGACTTGTATGTATAGTCTTGTTAAAGCTCACCAAGGGGTAGCCAGGGACCCCCAAACTCTTAAGGGGTGCATGCTCTAAAAGAGGCCCAGCCGCCATGAATACGAAGGGAAAGAAAGCATAGCCTTGGTGTGAAAGATTTTTTTCATAGAATTGGTGTACAGAGAAAGAAGAGAGGATTTCTAGTAACTGTTTCCCAGTAGACCACCCAAAATTACCCATCTTCTCATGGGCAAATGCACAGGCTTGGCATTGAGGGGACCAAATGCTTGCCACAAATGCAAGGTACTTTCTGGAAAGGACCCACGAGAAAGAGGCTAGGCAGCTCCCCGAGAACCGAGACAAAAGGAGACTCAGAATTCCACATATGCCACGTAAGCCAACATGAAGCTAAGGCATGAGCTGTCATCACCACGGCCAAGGGCCGCCACAGCCTTCCCACATGTCTCCCCCACGTCTTCCAAGTATCTCTTCCAGAGTCTTCCAGGGTCTCCTCTACACGGCTCCTTCCAGCAGTGCCCGGGTGCCAATCAGCCAAAATAGCGAGCGAGCAACAACACTGCGCGTATCCAGTTACAAGCCAAGCTTGGCGGCTTCAGGCCACTCCTAGTCCCCAGAGGGTCCTTGTTCAGGAAGTCAGCTCGTGGCATGCTGGGAGTTGTAGTCCCTGGCTCCCGAGAAGCATCAGCACGGAGATAGGGAGAGGGGTGGTAGAACCCTAAAGGGGCCAGGGGATGAAGTTCGATCTTGATGTCTCTCACCGGCTCACGTGTTGCTCCTTCGCCTTCCTCTAACCATCTGGCCACTGATCATCTGTACATTGTTTCTCACTCCCTTCTGCCACCGGATTCGAACCTTCCCCTTCCCTACACAGTTCTTTATTTTAAAAAGTTTATTATAAATGCAACAAGATGTTGCATGTTTTGAAATGTTTTGAAACATCATGCTTATATTCTCTGCTAATGCAAAGCATTAGTGCAAGGGGTAAAATGTCAGCATTATGAAACTATTGCCAGCCACTGCAGCATGAGTTCAATCCCCGGCCAGGGAGTAACCCACATGGCTCAGCGGACCTCCCCTGACCCGCCCACTGCTCCCCTCAGCAGTGTATTTCAGTAAACCTGCCTGTCTGTTGTCTGCTCTGTCTCTGGCGAATCCTCTCCCCTGCCCCCTATAACCCCACATCGCTGGCCTACACCCCAGCTCTTGTATGCATAAATACACAAACCTTTTTTTAAAAAGTATCTGGTTGCTGATAAGGATTCACCAAGCTGAAAGTTCCCACTCAAATGTGTGAACACAGAGGCGTTTATAATTCCAACAAGGTCAAGGTCCGGAAGCACTTTTATTCTCACTTTAGAATCCTTAGCAATGATTGCTGCCCTCGGATATGGTACCCAATGACAACTTGAGGAAAACTAGCAATAGTCGGTGATTTGGTGAGGTTGTTCATAAAAGACCTCAGCACATAATGAAACACTTGGAAACCGAAACTGAAAACACCCCAGCAACACTATTATTCTTTTTAGTTACAGTTTAGCATGTTGGCTTTTGGTTTCTAAAGTTCTGAGGCAGACTAAATTAGAAAAATATATGCAAAGTTATTCCTGAGTTCAGTCTTGCTTGTGGTTTAGAGATGCTAACTTTTGCATCAGAGACCTGAATTTGAGCCTTGTGTCAGTAAGGATTAAGATCGGCTGCATCTAAGTAAAGTCCTGCAGTCAAGGGTGAAATGAAAGTGAGGAAATGGCCAGAGGCGAACAACTGATGCTGACATGGCGCTTGGTGTCCCCGGCCCCAGGTTCTGCCATCCTCCAAATTGGTTCCAGCTTCAGCCTGCGAGGCAGCTGCCAGGGCACCAGCCTGCTCGTCTCCATCCCAGGCTGACGAAAGTAAATAGAAGAAACAAAAAGGCCTAAAGAAGGACAGATGAGAAGGCCCTCCTCTCCTGGGTCTCACTCCTGGGCTTCTCGCTTTGGTCTCGTCAGCCCGAACTTATAAACTTACCCAAGAGGCTTCCGTGACTAAATGTGAAGGGACTAGGGCCCTTAGGTTGGGTTTTCCAGAAGCAGCTTCTGCAAGGAAGACTGGTGTGCAAATGATTTGTTGGGAAACGAATCTGGGAAAGCCTGATAGGAGGCCTGAGGTGCGGGAGAAGTCCAAGCCAGAACATGAGGTTAAGCCAAGGGCACCCACGGCGGCCTTGACCAGAGCCTCGGGGGGCTTTGGGGACAACTGTACTCACCCAGAAATGTCTGCATCTTCAGCCGAAGGAGTTGGCGTGTTTGCAAGCTCACCCCATCAGCCGTTGGGGAAGGCGTGTGCAGGGGAGCAGCAGTCCCCAGGACTCAGGCTTCCCAACCGCAGGTGAAGACCATGAGCACTACGCCCAGAGAGCCCACGTGGATGCTGGGCGGGCAGCCCTCCACTCCCCGCTTGAAATTTCTCCTCCAGCACCCTTTGGGGAACCCGTTTGAATTCTGAGTTTCGGTCCTGGTGCATCACATGCACGGCTAATAAAGCCTTGTCTGGCTCAGCCGCACCCAGCACCCTCTGGCGAGTTCTTTCCCGTGGGGGCTCCCACTCGGGTCAGCTGGGCCCACTTAGGTCTCTACTCGGCCATTTCTTGTGAAGCAGCTAACGTGTTGAAGCTACAGGCTCCCTGTGAATGCCTCTGTCTGAAATTCAGAAAGGGCTTTAGCTTCCGCTAAAGGGCTTTAGCTCCCCTGCACACGCCTTCCGCTAATAAATTAAATGACAAAGGGTCTGATTGGCTTATAGAGATCAAGGAAAACCCAAGTTATTTCCTAAAATTGTCAGGAAAAAAGACATTATACTAGCAATACTTTAAATGTTTGCCAAGCAAACTAGGAATGTAGACAGTTAAGGCAAATCTCTGGGACACTTTAATAATTTTGATTTAATAAAAAACAACTATAACATCTCTCATTAATGAGTGTTATATATTATACAAGCCTCGCTTTCTTCTATTCGGTATTTTTTTCTAAACTTACTCATTTTTACTCATCAAATTAGATAATATTATTCCTTGTTAATGTTTCCGGGCTTGAAAAATGTAAATTTGTGTTCATCTAAATTGAATCATTATTCTGATTCATATTCTATATGTCAACAGTAATTATGTTGTATAGTGTGTCAACTTAAAGATAATTTCCAACATTTTCCAGTAAAAAATTATACTCTGAGACTGGTATTAAATTGTATAAGTTAATGGATAATCATCGGATGTTTAGATCCTTTCTCAGCAAGATGAATGCTGAAACATTGATTTATAAGCATAATTTTGAATTTATAGACCTTTTCTTTTTATCTGTACACGCAGTGAGGCATTTTAATGGACCTGCATGCTTTTGTACTGGAGCATTTAGCAATTTTTTAAGGAAGTTATTGTAGTTACGGAAAGTTGTGATGTAAATTCATGAGCTCTGTTAGTTTCAGAGATATGGGTGCTTGGTAACAGTTTGCAATTAGCCATCCCACAGACATTTCCGTGCGAGAGAAATGATTGACTTCGGTTAAAAACTATAGTGGAGATAGTGGTTGTGGTGACACAGGAGCTTTGGTGACACAGAAATGCAGCTGTTACGTGCTTCTGTTTTTCAAGGAAAACCGTTTTCTCCTCAAGTAACATTTCTCAGATTTTTGGTTTCCAGATACCATTTTCCTCCTAAAATTTACAAGGATCCCAAAGAGCTTTTGATTTTTAATGTTGTAACCATCAGTGTTTTCCGTGTTGAAAATTTAAACTGAAGGCTTTTTACAAGTTTCCTGATGGGCACATTTGAAGAGAACAAAAATGATTGGTGGTCAAACACTTCTTAAACAAATAACTAATAAATGATTGAACTAAATAAATAATACATTAATGAATAATGAATACATGAGGATTAAATTGTCCTGGCCTTGCAGAGCCCAGGGACCTATTTTAAGCAACGTGTTAATTTATTTCAGAGCACGAAGCAGCTAATAAAGAACACACGTGGAGAGCAAATTTTATTTGCTTGGTTTTCAACACCTGATGTTAGAAACTCTTACCTAATCTCCTTACTTTGTAGGGAGATACAGCTATTTGCATAGATTCAGTAGGAACCTGCCCTCCTTCAAACTAGGATGGAATCTGAAAACCGGTTATGCAACTAAGGTCTTGCTTAGAAAGTCACACTTGAAAACGATGCTTATTAATCAGGTACAGCTATGTGGCCTTTTAAAGAGCTCCGCTGAGACAGTTATTGCAGACAGCTCTCTTACTCAAACCGGGTAAGTCAGACATTTTGCAGAGTTGTGCCACCATCGGCCCCAACCAAATTTAGAGTATTGTCATCACCCCAGGAAGAGACCTCACTCCCCTCGCCACTGTGCCCTCCCCAGCTCCCTCTCTGCCAGCTGGTCGGAGCAAACGCTGAACTATTTTCTGTTGCTGGGAATATGCGCCTTCCGGACAGTGCGTATAAATGGACTCACACAGCAAGTGGTCTTTGGTGACTAACGTGTTCTGCTTGGCATCGGGTTCCAAGTCCACACGCCCTGAGGTGTCATGTTCTGCTGTCTGGATAAACCACATTTACTTTTCCGTCCTCGGGGGAGGGACGGTCGGCTGCTTCCACTCTTGGCTGCCATGCGGTCGCCTCTGGTGTGTGCAGCGGGGGAGGCCGAGTCTCAGAGCTGGGGGTGCCAAAGACCCATGAATCCAAGGCGACACCCAGCTTTCCTTTGGATGGTCAGCTGAGTCCAGAGAAGGTTCAGCGCAGTGCAGGCTCTGTGGAAAGAAGCTCCAGCAGGCTGCTCTGTCTTCTTTGAGGAAGGAAGGGGAGCAGGACAACCTGCCTTAGAGACGGGGAAGCTGAGGCCCAGGAGGGGCCCAGGTGTCCAGAGTTGCACCTCAAACAGGCTCCCGGTGATGCCAGGCCAGCAGAGGCAGGGCTGAGGGCAGGGCTGAGGGCAAGGCTCCGTGGAGGTGCCCTGGGGGGCCTGCCCTCGGCCCGCCCCCCTTAGGAACAGATCACCCTGGCAGAGGGGGCTTGGGTGCGCATGCCTCCTGCTGCAGAGCTGGCTTATCAATGAAATGCTTTGCATCACCACCGACCCCCACTATGGCGCCTGGTTTCAGGGGCCACGTTTCAAGTGCTCACCCATGGCCAGAGCAGGACATTCCCCCTCGTGCAGAAAGTTCTGTTGGGTAGCACAGGCCTGTAGCAGGGGCTAATAACTGCACCCCAGCCTGGAGGCCACATCTGACCCAGGTTTTTGTAAAGACCGTTTTTTTTTTTGTTTTTTTGTTTTTTTTTTTACCGGAACACAGCCACGCCCACTCATTTCTGGATCACGCAGGCCTGTTTTTGTGCTACGAGAGCAAAGCAGTGTGTGAAGGCGGCTTCATGGCTGGCAAAACCTAAGTGGTCACTGTCTGATCCCGCCTAAGAAAAGTTTGCTGGTGTTGGGTCATGGTCCAAAAGGAATGTGAGGCTCTCCCTTCCAAGGGAGAGCGAGGCACCCCCACATGCCCCCAGGGATGCCAGGGTCAGGGCCACTTCTCCAGGCACTGGCCTCGGGGGAAGCGGGGGACTCAGAGGCCACTGGTAGCCAACTCAAAGGGGTGCAGAATGACCTTCCCACGCAGGGAAGGGTCACAGACTGCGCTTTGGGGCGTGAGGTGTGGCTCTCGGTCGCTGTGGTTCTGTCCCCAAGCCACACACGGACAGGATCTCACCATTAGCTTTATTTTCCTTCATGCAGGTCAGTGGGCAGTAACACTGCTAAAGAGGGAGACGAGCGGCTTTTTTGCAGGGTTGCCAGTCACCCTCCTGAGCAACGCTGGGCACCAGCCCGCACTCAGCCCAAAGAAGATCAAGAGCTGCCCACACTCACCCCAAGGAGGGTCGGGCATTCCACACTCCAAGCAGGCTCCCGGGGATGCCAGGCCAACATGGGGGGCTCACTGCTATGGAAGGGGGTGTCTTGAGTAGAGGGGGCGGGGCAGGCCCTTCTCAGGTCCTCCTAGGTCAAAGGAGCCAGGCCACACAAACTGGCCCCCTACCGGCTGGCCCTGCTCTCCCGTCAGGGAAGCCCCGGGCCCCTGGAGCAGCAGGGGCTGGTGGGGTCGCAGGACACAGCCAACGAGCCCCATGCCCGCTGTCCAACCACCACTATTGGGTGCCTTCAGCCTGTCTCCCCTCTGTGACGCATTCCTGTTGAAAGGAAAGCGAAACCGACGAGGCTTGCGGATGCTCACTCACCTGCGTCTGTTCAGAGAGCGAATTTATTGGCAGCGGTTGGAATGTCCCCGCGGAAGAAAGGCTGGCTGGGTTCTCTTAGAGCGCCCCGAGCCCCTCCAAGGACAGCATTTGGGGCAGCAGAGCCTTGGGGGGGGGGGCGTGAAGGCGGGGAGCAGATCGCAGCCTCCAGGGGAGTCCTCGCTGTCTGCACAGGGAGGGGCGCTGCCCCCCCGCCCCCCAACCCTCTGGTCCCGCAGGTGCAAGCGTCTCTCACGCTGGGACGCCCGCTGACCGCCCACTCGCTCGCGCTGACCAGCCTTCCCCGCTATTCTGTTCAAGTTCCGTGGGTACGGAGAACAAAGAAAAGAAAGGACACCCTCAGCCCGTGGCCCCCAGGGGCCGCAACGCACACATGCGCCTCCTGGGAAAACGAGCGGCCGCCGAGGCCTCCGTGCGCGGGGCAGGGCGCTGTCCGAGCGGTCACCCCCGTTGCCGGCGCTTGCGCCCGCGCAGTCTCCGCCGCCGCGCCGGCAGGCCGGCCGGCTGCTTCCCGAACTTCTCCATGATCTCGCGGATGCGCGCCAGGTTGGTCTGGCCGAGGGTGAAGTCGCAGCGCGTGGCCCCCATGTCGTAGCCGACCATGCAGTTCTTGGTGGAGGAAGTGAAGCCGTCCGCCCTGGCGGTGACCACGTACTCTCCGGGGTTGAGAAGACGCCAGTAGTCCCCGTCGCTGGCTGGGAACAGAAAGCGGGTCAGGCGGTTCTTTCTCACACGGACACCGCCGGCCTGCTCCCAAGGCCAGCCCTGCGCAGAGAGGGGCTCAGGCTGGGCGGCATGGGAGCCCCCGAAAGGCAGGGCTCACTGCCTCCTGGAAGCTGGGCTGTTCTCCGTGCCTGATGGCTGGAGCAGGAAGCGGGTTTGGGTATCAGCTCCCTGCTGGGTTAAAAAAAACCTGCGCGGGGGAGGGGGGGCCTCCCTGGGGGTGCAGGGGGTTAGAGCGTAGCACTAAGAAGCTAAATCCGCTGCAGCATGAGTTCGATCCCCGCCCCAGAGGTGACCACACGGCGCCCGCTGCTCCCTCAGCAGTGGACTTCTGACAGTCGGCCTGCTCTGCTCCCCACTCTGTCTCTGAGGAAGCCTCTCACCCCCCATACCTCTGGCCTGTACCCCAGTTCTGTATGCACAAATAAATAAATCTTTAAAAAAAAAAAAAAAGGCACAGAGATGGAGACAGATCACAAACACTCCCTTGCTGCGACAAAAGGAGCCATCCGTCACGAACTTGAACTTCCAAGTGACGGGCCTCACCACAAAATGCCCTGTTGAAAAGCCAGGGGTGCCCACTCGCTGGCTCCCCTCAGCACAGCTGCAAATACAGACGTCGCTTTCCAAAGGGCTGGGGGTCTGCACTTCTGAAGAGGGCAGAGGACCATACAGGGCAGGCCACGGGGACCGGGCGAGGCTGGCAAAGCCAGGAGAAACTCGGTTCTGCGGGGGAGACACACAGGTGCACTGCAAGGCAGGGTCCTCGCTGCCCCGCTGACACCACTGACCAGTCACCCAACACGGGCCCCAAGTCCATCCTTCGCTCCAGGCTACATCGTTGTCACAAAGAGAGGGGCCCAAACACCCCCTCCCCAGAGCCTACCACCTGCTGAAAACACTCAGCCAGACGCTGAGGAGGTTGTAAGACAAAAAGGCGGCCAGCGCGTCCCCTGGGAACCGGGCACTGGGAGGACCAGCTGAGTGCTGGCGCCGAGCCCGCCTCTGGCGCAGGCCGTGTGGTTTTCTCCTTCTCTACAAAGTCACGGGAGCCGCGCTGCCGGCCGCCAGCCTGGGCTGGCTTCTCCCGAGCCAGCGTGCTCTCTCCTCCCGCCCCGGCCCTGCGGTAGCGTCCTCAGGGTGTGCTGGGTGTCTTGTTCGCACGAGAAGTCGATCAGGTCGGGTCTCTGTGGCTGGTGCTTCCTCCTCACCGACGCTCAGGGGATTAGCTCCAGCTTGTGTGCTGGCTCAGCTCTCAGCCGATGAACAGTCAGGCTGAGGGTTCTGTCTAAATGTCTAGGGGGGTGGATTTTTTTATACACAATGAAAGCCACTCTTGTAAGTTAAAAGTAATTGATTCTGGGCCCTCCCTGGCGCAGCGGGTTAGAGCTCAGCACTAAGTAGCTAAAGCCACTTCTGCATGAGTTCGATCCCCGCCTGCCCCGGAGGAGACCCACAGGGCGCGGCAGACCTCTTCTGACCCGCCCGCTGCTCCCCTCAGCCCCTGTTGGATTAAGTGAGAAAATCCAGGTGCAATTTGCTCACTTTTGTGCAAATAACCGCTGGGGAGGGTGTCCCGCCGGCCAGAGACTCGCCCCTTTCTAATACGGGCTCAGATCTTAGAACAAACTCAAACTCAGGCCGCTCCCTGCTGGCCCAATATTCCCCAGCCACACCGGCCTTCCTCGGGTGCCTTAACTCTTGACTCTGAGCCTTTGCAGTGATTGTTCCCGCGGATGGAAGGCTGTTCCCTTCTCTTGTAAAGGTCTTCTACTCCTCACGCCCCCAGGACGGGGCCTCCTTGACTTTCCACCTATTTCTACTTGTTAGCCAATCTCTGTCTTTCTTGCTGTCACACCCTGCAGTGAAGTTGCTAACTCTGCTGTACAGCTGCCCAGAGACCTTCTGCACCGGGATGCAGGCTCTTCCAGTCTGCCCCTCAGGAGATGCTCAGCAAGACGGGGGAAGTGAATGCAGAGAACCACTGGAGGCCTGTTCAGGTTTGTAGATCAGAGCCAGGGGCATCAGCTCTCCCGTCTGAGGCACAGAGAGGCCTGAAGCTCTGCCAGCAAGGCACCCTCTCCCTGGAAGTTCAGTTGGGCTCTCCCCTCATCTGTCCCCAGGGCACTGGTTATCTCTGCTTCCACCTCTGACCCTCCAGAAATGTCAGAGCCACCCGCTTCCTGGAGCTCAGGAGACAGCGTGTTGGGCTGCTGAACCCTGAACTGCCTGGTGTGTGATCAGAGGTGAGATGTCCAGGGGAGGGCAGCACGGCTGACATCGCCCAGCTTTTGTGGACAGAGGGGCAACCAGTGGACAGAGGGGCAACGCAGGCGCGTGTCCACCAAACCAAGCCAGTCACATGCCTTCTGGAGCAGGTGTTCGCAACCTCGTCACGTGCACTGAGGAAGCATCTTACCAGCTTCCTCCTGTGAGATTCTGTTTAATAACCCTGTTGATTTTATACAAAATCCCTCCTGAAATCAATCTTGTCAGATCACAGGAGCCTCAGACAGAAAACAAGACAAATTCACGGCTTATGTTGAGCACTGAAAGACGCCGAAGCCAGTGCTCTCTCGAGCCCTGCACGGATTGGGAATCCATCCATCACGCGGTGCACCAGGAAATTATTTATAGGGGATAGGAAGGGAGAGAGAGATCCGTTTCCCATTAGCTCATCAAAACTGTCTCCTTGATGACAGGGCTTGAAATTCAGAGCTCATTAGGCAAAGTACTCCTGCTGGTTTGTGGGGCCCGGGGGCCTTTTTATCTCCCACTCCATTTAAGCCCTCCTGTTTGCTCACACTGCCACCAGGCACTAGCTCCCAGGAACATTCCAGGCTCCTTTAAAGGAACTCATAGCGGTGCTCGAAATAGGCCCTGTGCGGGGTCAGGGCAAACAGCCTCCAGCTGCCCACAGGTGTCTGGCCTCTCCCAGTCCACATATGTTTAACTAGTAAATGGATCAATGTACAAGCAACTGAATCAGTGGGCTCCTGCGAGGCCCCCCGCATGCCGTAAAGGTGATACACAGTGTGAAATGTTGGGGTTGAGGGCTGGCCCCGGGGGCAAGTGTTTAAGGGCCTCAGGACGAGGGCAGGGGTGATCAGCAAAGGCTGCTGGATGAAGAAACAGCGTGCTTCTCAGCAGCACACAGCATCTGTGCGTGCCCCCGTTTGGACAGGAATGGGGCTCTGTACCTGACAAGTCTGAGCTCAGCTTCTCCCGTCCGCACGTCCCGGAGTCTCCGTTTCCTCACAGGTGAAACAGGTAACTTGTTGGGCCAAGTCCCAGGACAGTGTGCGGGGAAGAGCCCCCTCCTCGCTTTGGGAGGGAAGGGGTGCGTGCATTCAGGGTCCCAGCTCTGCCACTCACTGCATGGGACCCCCATGCGGTGCTCATTCATTCCTCAGGCCCATTCACTAGTGGGCAAATGTTTACCGAGCGCCTACTGAGTGCCAGGCGATGGGCTTGTGTCATGTGATGAACGGCCCCACCGGAGCCGGAAGTCAGGGAAGGACCAGGCTCAGCGCACAGGCACCGCAGGCCGCACGCTCAGAGTCCGGCCTCCAGAACCGGGAGGATGAATCGGATCTTTGAGCCAGCAGCCTGCAGTGATTTGTCACACACGAAATAAACACCGGCCCGCAGCTCCCCGAGTGACGGCTCCGTGGAGTGGGTGCAGCTCCTCACACTGCCGGGCGTGAAAACCCCATGCACGGTCTCCCCACCCCTCTGGACACACCAGAGTCCTGCAGCCCACCGGACTCACACACACAGCCGACGGCTTCCACCACACGTGCGTGCTGCAAACGCTGCCCAGCAGCCAAGGCCTACGTCAATTCCAGCCACCCACAGAGCGATGGGACTCAGTATGGCGGGAAGCAGGGCTTGCTAGCACCCCACTTCTAATCAGTAAGGAACAGGAAGTCTCAAAATTACAGAAAACCAAACACCAAACCCCAAATGCAATAGGCAGCGTGGATGCAGGAGGGCGGGGCAGCCCGTGGGGAGCAGACACAGCCCCTCACCCCTTCACCTTTCGGAAACTGTTTTCTGCCTGAATGAGGAAGAGAGAGAAGCCGGAAAGCATAGGCGGACAGGCCTGATGTTCAGGGTCTCCAAGGAAGGTTGAAGGGAGGAGTGGATAATCAGCTCTGAGTAAGCTGATGTTCACGTGGTGATTTTTTTTTTTTTAAGATTTATTTATTTATTCATACAGAACTGGGGTACAGGCCAGAGGTTCGGGGGCGGGGAGAGGCTTCATCAGAGACAGACTGGGGAGCAGAACAGGCAGAGTGATAAAACACACTGCTGAGGGGAGCAGCGGGCGGGTCAGGAGAGGTCTGCCGCGCCCTGTGGTTACCTCCGGGGAGGGCGGGGATCGAACTCATGCGGAAGCGGCTTTAGCTTCTTAGTGCTGCGCTTCAACCCACCATGCCACCAGGAAGGGCCCCAAATTGTGATTTTAACCCAAGTGCAGTATTTTGAGAAAACTGAATGCTTCCCGCCGAGAGACGGCTCACTTGCAGCTACCTGTTCGGATGTCGTGGTTGATGCCTTCCACAGAGACCACGGCGTTCGGGATCCCTTTCCCACGTGAATCCCTCACCAGGCCTTTGATGCCACGGTGAACCTGCCGGGCAAAATGATGAGGAAAAGGGTCAGAGTGCCAGCGCCGGCCCGGCCACACTGTGAGAAGGCTGAACAGCCAGAGCCGGCCCCTCGCTCAACAGCCAGCAGCTCCGCGCCGCCCTGGGCGCCACCCCGCCATTCCATGCGCCGGCCTCTGTCACCTGTGTCACCTGGGGCGATGCAGGTGCCATGAAGCCAGCAGCCCATCCCGCTGGCTGATGCATCTCTGGCTCACTTGCCCCCACCCTGGGAGGAAGGGGCACCCCCGGGGCCTCAGCCCCTGCTTCTGCCGGCTGGGAGGCCCAGCTGCGTCACCACAGGGACGTCACCCTTTGCTCCTGTTCATTCCTTTTCGGTTACTCTGCTCTGCTCGGGGCAGGGGTGTCGTTCGTCTGTTCTGGCACTGACCTAGGGCCAGTTTCCTGAGTAGAGGCGTCCTTGCGAGCAGGAGGAGGGGAAACAACGGGGCTCTTGTGGGCCCAGCAGATGCAAGGGGCTTCCTCCCCAGTTGTGAGCAGAACCTGGCCAGTGGGGTCAGAACTGTCCCTTAGTACCCGCCAGCCCGCCCCAGGCTGAACTGCGCCTGCACCAGTACTCTACGGCGACGTCCTGGCCCACAACCTGCACGTCAGCGCAGACCCTGGTCCCCTGACAGGCGTCCTCATGTGGGGAAATCTGGACACCACACACCAGGGCGATACGCACAGAGGAAGGACCGGACGGGGCGCTGGGGGGGCCAGCCAGCCACAGAGAGAGGCCATGGCTCGAACCCACTGCTGCCCTCCCTCCTGACCGCCAAGCTCCAGAAGTCTGACTTCTGCTGTTCACATCCCTCCTGTGCACTTTGTCATGTCTCCTGCAGAGCAAAACAAGATCTATATCGCCCACCCACAGAGCAACACCTGAGGACCCCCAAAGCAGCCTCACACCCCATGAAGAGGTGGGAGCAATCCCCATGGAGCTACAGCTCACTTCTCGGCGTCTAAGCAAGTGACAAGAGACTTCGGGTCCTTCCAGAGCTGTCTGGGGTCTACCGGTGTGCTCTCATTTGCACTTGTCATCCAGTACCCCCCTCCTCCGCACCCTCAGCCCCGACGCGCACCCACCTGCTCCATGAACACAATCAGGGACTCCCGGTTATTCTCCCACTCCTCAGGCAGCTCGCTCTCGTGGGGGTACTTATCGCAGCCCACGTAGATGGACAGCTCGAAGCAGTTCGTGTGAAGGTAGCTGAAATCGTTGAGACCTGCCAAGCCAGACTGGATTTTAACTGAGCCAGACGCAGGGTGGCAGGGGAGGCTGCAGGACATTTGAGACTGTGCTCGAGCAAGTGTGTCTCCAACGCACTAAGAGTACTGGAAGAGTTAGCAAAATGATGAGCAATCGGAAGGGTGGGCCATGTTTTTCGGGGTGCCCTCAGCACTTTGGTGACGGGTGGAGCTGGGCCCAGAGCGGTTCAGGAGCGGATCCCGCAGGCAAGGACGCCTCGCCAGATCGGCCCGGCTGGGACAGGAGATGCCCTTTGTTTGCTCTGGGCCTGAAATCCTGCTCTTTCACAGCCTGGAGATGGACATGGGCCGCCCAGAGCCCCGTGCACCAGGGCCGCCCTGATCTGCCTTTGTTGGGTTGGGGGGGAGTCGGATGCAGGCCTGCAGCCCAGAACAAAGAGGGGCTCACAGCGCCTTGGAGAGAAAGCGCACATGATGCACGTGGCGCCGGCCACTGCCCCTGTTCCCATCGCCCCGGGGCGGAGGGGGCGGAGGGAAATTAGAATCCGCATCTCATTAATCTACAGAGAAAGAATCTGCAGACTTGATCACACGCCAGGAGGAAGAATGATTTAAAAGGCTCAAGCACCACAAGGGGAGTCGAGCTGCTAGAGGAAAAGAAAGAAAGAAGCGCCGGCCATGTGGGGTGCGTGGCCGGCCCCGGGAGCGAGGCTGTGAGCAGGTGACTGTGCACCCCCGATGCAGCCACAGCAGCCACAGAGCAGAGATTGTTTCACATAAGAATCGTACACTTTTAGGGTTAAAACAGAAAAGCAAGAAAGCCTTGTAGCCACTAGGGAATTTTCTCAACAAAGAGGGATTTGCATTTTATTCTGTGCAGAGGGAAACCACGATGGAGACAAATAAAAGTCTCTGCGTGTGCAACCAAGACAAAAGCGGAAACCTTCCTGGGCACAGCGCAAAATGATCACAGAGCAAAGGTGTCAGCGCCTTGTGACAGTGCTTGGCCTCAGGGTGGGAATACACCTGCAAGCAGGAAAGCCTCATGAGTAGGTGATAAAAGAACAAGACCCGTGGGGGCTGATCTCACATCGCCCCCAGGGCTGTCATGGCGCCCACAGCCTCAGCCACCGCAGGTCACGGGCCACGTCATCCCATCACCGTCTCGTCCAGCTCATCTTACACGTGGAAACAACGGGGCTCGGAGAAGTCCAGCAACTTGGCCGGGGTGGCCCAGACCCTACACGAGGGGGCGGGACTGGAGCCCGGGTCTGCTTGGCACAGGAGGTGCCAGATCTATCAGATCCATCAGCGGCTGGGTCAACTCCCACAAAATCGAGGGAATGAGCAAGTGGCGTGGTGCCTGGGGTCTTGCATCCCAAGGGAGCTTGGGGGATGGGAAGGCTTCTCCCTCCTCACTGGGAAGGCCTGGGCCAGGTAGACCCGGACACCAGGAACAAAGTGCTTGTGCACTTTGGCATTCAGACTGGCAGGGCTACTGTCCTGGGGGCTAGCTGGTCCCCACAGACCCAGGACCAGCTCAGTCTCCTCAGTGTGCACAGCTGAGCTGTGGCCTTGGGTGACCTCCAGTGGACAGGCAACGTGGCGTCCACTCACACCCCAGCTGGCTGTGGCCTCGAGAGCCCCTCGCCCCAGGCCCACCAGCCCAGTTTGGCTCGAGCACGACAGCAGGCCACCGGAGACTTACTTCCGGCCACCGTGTGCCAGGAGGCCCCGTTGACCGTCCCGTCCTCCTGGAAGTCCTCGGTGTGGCACACCCGCCGCCGGGCGTCGGTCAGGAGGCGGTGCGTGGAGGCGTAGGAGTAGGCCAGCCAGCGGAACACGTGGTCGTCGGGTGTGGGGCTGGGCGCCTGCGTCTTCCAGAGCGAGCGCACCATGTCGTAGGGGTACGCGACCACCAGCTCCCCGCCCTGCAGGTTGCCGCCCAGCACGAAGGGGATCTTCTCCATCCAGGCGATGACGGCCCGCGTCTCCACCGCCACCTGGGACGTCCAGACACACGCCTGAGGGGCGGGGTGACGGGGGCGGCTCTTCCTCCCTCTCCTGACAGGAGCTCTTGAAGCAGTAGTGATGTGACGGAACTGTCTGGATTTAGACTTTCCACAGCGGTCCTGGGAGGCCCAGTTAGTGCTCCCGAGGGAATGATAGTCAGTGCCGCACCTTGCAGCTCCCAGGGACTTAGAGGTCAGCTTGCCCACCGTCAGCTCCCGAGAGCATGGAGGGACATAACCCAGCAGCCTGGGCCGCGGTGGGAGAACTCACACCTCACACAGATCTACCCTGGACCTCACCAAGCCCTTGGACAGTACCTGGCCAGGTCTCTGTCACCGGGGCTCAGCTGTGGCCATGTCACACCAGGGACAAGGTGCCGGTGAATGGCTGTGGCCAATAAAACACCATTTACCAAAGCAAGACCACGGCAGGAAAGGCCAAGGCCTGCTAACTAGTCTGTCCAGCCAGAGTCCAACAGGCAATTTACAGGAAACACAGAAAATACAGCACAGGACATCACAGGACGCAGCTAGCAGCTCTGGACAGTGGACGACGCTGTAGGGTAACGGGGTTGTTCATGACCCCGTTGTTACAAGATAACAACGGCTGTCAAGTGTCAAGGAAAACAGTGAGAAGGTGATAGAGAAGAAACCTATTTCTAAAGGATGCTTAAACGACATGAACTAGGCCCTCTCTGGTGGCACAAGGGGGGAAGCCTCAGCACTACGAAGCCAACACCAGCCATGGCGGCCTCAGTTCGATCCCCGCCCCGGAGGTGACCCACAGGGCGCAGCAGACCTCTCCTGTCTCCCCGCTGCTCCCCTCAGCAGTGGGTTTCAGCACATCCGCCTGTTCTGCTCCCCGCTCTGTCTACGGTGAATCCTCTCATGTGCCGCCCCACACCTCTGGCCTGTACCCTGTTCTTGTATGTATAAATAAATAAATCTAAAGATAAAAGAGTCCAATCTTTTAGAGATATCTACTGAAATATGTACCAATGAAATGATAGCTATCTGAGTCTGTTTCCAAAATCTTGGGGTGAAGGAAAAGGGGGACAAGGTGAAACATGAATTGATGTGAAGATGAGGCGGGTCCCTGGGGTCCTTCATTACTGTCTGCAATTTTGGCTGCTGGACATTTTCAACGATAAACAAGAAAAGAAAGAAGACTCACCACGTCAGAAGGTAAAATGTAAAGTCTGATATGGCCAAATACTGATCAATGAATTAAATACTTATCATAAGGAACTAACCCCTAAGATCACTGCAGGAGAAGAACACTGATGGTGGGGAAGAAATAAACACTGAAAATGGTTCCACTGAAAATGTCCAGCAGCCAAAATTGCAGACAGTTTGGAAACAGAAAATGGGTTTGAGAATGAAGAAAAAAATTCATGAAGTTTTGTTTTTCTTCATAAATATCCCAGGGGCCCTGGGTTGGACTCGGCTCGGAGCCAAGCTCATTACACCTTATGCTGACGGCCCCTTGCCACCCTCTTCTTTCACAGATGTGGGCCTAACAAACACCTGTGAGCCCCCGAGCCCAGCCAGGTCTCATCGGGGACCCTCTCCCATTGTCCCTTCCCACTGGGTCCTCAGCAATAGGGTTCTCGTTCTCGTCTTAGCCTATTTGTGTACAAAATAGCTACGACTTGGCTTTGCTTCTTGTTGACCTTAAAAAAAGAACTGTGCTGATTGCTGATGTCTGCAACATGTTTTTGTTTTCTGTTCTGAAGATCCACCCAGCTTGTTACATAAAGCTATTATCATTCCTCTTTCACTCTAGTCTGAAGCTCCCAGCATTTAACTAATCTTAATCTATGATGATGGAAATAGAGATAATTGGTTGTTTTTTTTTCTTCTATTAAGCAGTTCCTTAACTTAATTGTGCTGGCTTCTGATGCACATGGGCTGAAGTTTATCTCACATAGATAACCGAAGTGGAGCTGAGAGTCACAGAATAAGAAAATATTCCAATGACGAGCCAGACACACATCCAGGGTCACTGAGCTCACTCCCACGCTGCCCCGTATAAGCTCCCCACTGTCCTTTGACCTCGACACTCGGGGGTGTCACGCTTCTGGATTTTGCCATTGGTGGGTATAAACTGCTCCCTCATCAACGCATCTGCGCGCCAGCAAGGCCATCTTTCCACGAGCATTGACCGTGGGTTCCCCCTCTGTGAATTGCCTCTTCATACCTCTGACCCATTGCTACTGAGTTGTTGGTATTTTTCTTGTTATTCTTTACTATATATTTTCAAAATTGTCCTTCTTTCCAGTTAGATAATTGACAATAAACTTCTCTCAGTTTTTTGCTTTTCTCATTTTAGTTAAGGGTTTCTTATTTTTATGTAGAATCTATTCATCCTTCATTTCACTATTAATGTCTTCAAAGTACTTGTTTACAGTATGACGTTATTAACATTTTATCGTGTTTGTGCGCTTTGGTCAAATGCTTCTTGCCATAATCACTTCATATTTTTCCTTTGTTTTCTATCACTTCATTTATTTCTGTTCATACTTTCTCATGTCCATCTTTCCACGTTCTGGGGGATTTCTTCTTTTACTCCTTGTCTAACTTCTTAAGTTGGTTAATTTTCATGTTTGCTTCTTTGGCAACATACTCACCTAAAGTATAAATTTATTGAAAGCACCATTTTTTTTTTGCTGCATTACACAATTTTGATATGCATTGTTTTCATTAGTATTCCATTTTAACTTGTTTTAGTTTTCAGTCTGACTTTTTTCGTTGACCCATTATTTGAAAGTTTGTTCAATTTTCTAAATACAACATGGAGTTTCATTAATCTTATTTTGTGTTTTTAGAGACCACAGACCACCATCTGTCTGATTCCTAGTTTCTAAGATTTCCTTTATAACCTCGTTTATCATCAATAAGTGGCAGTAATTATTGAGAAGAATAAACATTATCTTACAGTTGATCACAGAGTTCTTGTAGAAATCTACGTCAAGCCCACTGATTGTTAGTCAAAACTTTGACCTTGATGATTGCTTACCTAGCTAACCCATCCATTACTGAGAAAGGTATTGGTGATGATAAGGACATTTTGTGAAATGTCTTTAATGACCTACTCTTTGTGAAGCAAGACCTAGATTTGTTTTTCCTTTCTGAAGATGCACCACATGTACTAAAACCATGGAACTTAAAATAAAAATAAGCCACCTTCCTGTACCTCTAAAGAACAACACACTCAGGAAACTAAATGTTAGTCCTAAAACAAAGACTGAAAGCCAAGGACTTTAACCACTGTGGTACAGTAATCACTCAGCTTTTACCACTTCAGGACTAAGAAAGCCAGACACCATTTCCCAGTTCTGGGCCAAGGATTTCCAGGTTATAGCCATCACTTGAATCTGGACATTGCTATGTGTCATTAGGAATGTCAGGGTAGGAAAAGAGAATTCTATAGGATGGAATAGACTCAGAAGAGCAGAGGCCCGGGATCCTGTGCCTTCACCAGCCACTCTGGGCATCCTAACCCGGCCACATGGCATTGTCGCCACATGTTTCCACACAGTGACTGGTGGCTTCTAAGAGCCTGAAGAAACCGTCTGTGACTCATAAATGAGGCAGCCGTGCTGGGCCTCCTCTAGTTGATTGACATTGTATTTTGACTAAATTCTAGCCAATGAGATTTAAGCAGAAGTTATCCAGGACATCTTGGAATCGCCCTTAAGGGAAACTCAATCATCTGACAGGAGAACATCTTATTTTAAGCCCCTCTCTCCTCTTCCTTCACAGATTTGACAGCTGGGGCACCAGCCGCCATTTTGGATGGTAAGGATGAGGCTCGAAGTTGAGCGCAAAATGGCAGAGACAGAAATATAGATGGGCCTTTGGTTCCCCATGACCCCGGCGCTTCTACTTGGCCAGCCCTGTGCCATTTGCCTCTAGGGTCCATTTGTGTAAAAAAGACAATAATTTTACTTTGTTAAGACACTGATGTTTTGCGTTTTCTGTCGCTACAGTTGAATCTAAGCTCACATAAGTAATCAAGTTGGCTTCGAGGACACATAAAGATCACAGGCAAGGGGTAAAGAAACAGATTACCCATGAGCAAGGGAGGGGAAAGACATGGAAAATTCTACTACATGCTCTTTGTGAAATAAGACTTAGACATTTAAGGGCAATAAACTAAAGAAGTATCATATGCATGAAATCCATGGGGGTTTAAAATAAACATAACATTTCTCGAGCAATCTGTGAGGACTAAGGCCACTGTCACAGCAGTGTAAGTGCCAGAGACGAGGGTGGTAATAATAGGGACATAATAGGGACAGACATAATTCAGAGGAAGTTCTATTTGTTTCAGAGCACTGAGGAATTGCTAAAAAAAAAATAAATAATTAAATGGCTTCTCTCCTATGAAGCATCTCCCCAAATGTCAACTTTTTAAAAAGATTTATTTATTTGTGCATACAGAACTGGGGTACAGGCCAGAGGGTCAGGGGCGGCGAGAGGCTTCACCAGAGACAGAGCAGGGAGCAGAACAGGCAGATGGACGAAGTCCACTGCTGAGGGGGGCAGCAGGCGGGTCAGGAGAGGTCTGCCATGCCCTGGGGGTCACCTCGGGAGTGGGGATTGAACTCGCACTGAAGCTGCTGTGGCCAGCTTGCCGTGCTGCGTCCTAACCCGTGGCGCCACCAGGGAGGGCCCCAAATACCAATTTTAAAGACAGTTATTATCAAACTCACTTCCTAACATGAAAGAAAAGATGGTTTTGTCCTGGTCTCAAGTGCCAGGCCCTCTGTAAATACCAGCAGATGCTAATGCTCCCTGCCGCTGATTCTGGGGTTCCCGGGAACTTGCACTCACCGTGGCGTTCTCAGAGAGAAACCACTCCGGGACTGAGATGAAGTGGTTGGGGACTTTCCTCGGGGTGTGCTGTCGGTCCTCCGCCTCCCAGAGCAACGTGTTTAAGTCAGGGAAGTTGTTGTTGATGTCGATCCCGTCGTGGGTCCAGCGTCCCAGGGACCAGCCGCCCAGCTCCGAGCCCTAGGAGGCCACTCAGCGGTGAGGGGCTGGCGTCCCATAATGCCAGCGCTGCCCCTTGCCCTCCTCCCCACCCCACCCGCGACGGCCCCCTCTCCATCTCCACCAGGGGTGTGTCTCTGAGCCCTGGGCACTTTCTCACCCAGATGGCATCCAAAGGAGAAGACTTGGAAAGTTCCCGCCGTCTGCTGGGAGTCGGCTAATGCAGACACATCTCCCCAAAGCAGGGCTCCCGAGAGCTCAGCAGTGCTCAGAGAAACCGGCCCCCCAGTCCCTCTGCCCCCCTGGGCCTCCCCCACCGGTGGGCTAAACAACTAAGCATTAATGAGCCTGAAGTCTGCCATTCTAAATCAGCCATCCCCTCTGCGCTGCCCAGGCCCTGGCCCTCTTGTGGACGCTGCAAATCCCCAGCCGCCTGTCTGTCGCAGAGCCTGGTTTGGGAGACGCCACTGTGCGAAGCAGAGTTTTCATTTTGTGCCCAGCAACTGTCACCCATCATTCTGGGTCTACAGCGTAACGCCGATTGGGGGGTTCTGGACACTTGCACTCACCGTGCGCTGAGTAACGAACTGCGTTATCCTTCAGCCCGCTACCAACTACCTAACCCTCGGCAGGCGTCCCTGGCTGCGTGGCCATGACCCACTCAGACCCTGTCAGGACGAGAGCAGGAAGCACCAACGGCAGCCGGAACAACAGAACGACTCGCTCGGAGGGCAGATGACGGGTCCCAGGCAAGGCCAGCCCGAGCCTGCCGAGGGCCGCGGCCCTGGGGAGGCTGTCGCCGTCCTGGGTCGCCTCTGCGTGGATGACCACAGCCTCCCGGTCGCGTTTGCGCCTGTTGGCCCGGCCGCTGCTGGGGTTCGCCCATCGCAGCCCTGCGTGTGTCCTTCCCAAGCCTGTGGGCTCCGGGGGCTGCCCGCCAGCTGGCGGCCCTTACCCCCTCGTAGGCCATCTCGTAGCCGTCGGGGTTGAGGGAGGGGAGGATGTGGATCCGGGTCTCCTCCACCAGGCGGACGATGCGCGTGTTGCCCGCCAGGTACTCCTGGCACAGAAACTGCACCAGCAGCAGCAGCAGCTCCCGGCCCAGCACCTCGTTGCCGTGGGCACCGGCGATGTAGTGGAACTCAGGCTCCCCTGGTGCAAAGGGGGGGCGGGCTCAGAAAGGCAGGCTCCCCGGCGCAAAGCGGGGGTGCAGCGGGCAGGCTGCTCTCAGCAGAAGGGCTGGTCCACGGTGTTGGGGAGACTCTGAGTCCCACCGGCCGACCCCTTCAGCTCTCTCTGTTCTTTCAAGTGAACCTGCCCGTTTTTAATCCCGAAATGAGGAAATACGACAGTGTTGTGAAAGGACTAAGCCAGTGCCGGGGAATCATGTTCCTTCCCTGTAGCCAGGAGGAAGAGCACACCGTGTGTAGAGTTTAAATTTGCACACGGGGCCCTCCCTGGGGGCGCAGCGGGTTACAGCACAGCACCAAGAAGCCAAAGCCTCTTAAGCATGAGTTCGGTCCCTGCCCCGGAGGTGACCAGAGGGCGGCAGACCTCTCCTGACCCGCCCGCTGCTCCCCTCAGCAGTGTGCTTCCTCGATCTGCCTGTCCTGCTCTGTCTCTGGTGAAGCCTCTCACCGCCCCTGAGCCTCTGGCCTGTACCCCAGTTCTGTGTGCATAAATAAATAAATCTTAAAAGAAAAATTTGCACATTAAGCACAAGCCATAGCAGCTGCTTTTCTCTAGGGGGGCCAATTATTTTTCTTAAAAGAATCTCCTCTTGTATTTTCCAAAGATGAATCAATACAAGTAGAAAAGAGCCCAGGGGACGGGTCGGCCGAGCAGGCTCTTTGAGAGGTTTCTCCTTCCAAGCTCAGCTTTTTCAGTCTTGGGGTTTTATGGGGGCAGTGCCTGTGCTAAGGGACCCCTTCTCCTTCGTCACTGGCAAAGCTGCTGCTTTGGAGGAGATGGGACTGTACCAGCAGACAAAGTGCGCAAGCTCGGAGAAACTACCAGACCAGCGGTGCAGGCCCACGCACGTCTGGACGTGAAATGGCTGAGAGTAAGAAATGTTTGAAAAGAGGATTGACATCCTGGAAGAACCGGGGTCGAGGCCAGAGATGAGGGGGTGAGAGGACTCACCAGAGACAGAGAGGGGAGCAGAACAGGCAGACTGAGGAAGCACACTGCTGAGGGGAGCACACTGCTGAGGGGAGCAGCGGGGGTCAGGAGCAGTCTGCTGCGCCCTGGGGGTTGCTCCCTGGCTGGGAACAGCACCCAGACTGCTGAGGTGATAGCGCTGAGACTTAACCCCTGGGCTACCAGAGAGGCCCTAGTATTGACACTTTTTAAAAAAGAATTGCCTCTGACTGGAACCACGAATGACCAGGGAGTCCAGAGTTTTCTCTCTAAAAAAGACTCTTTCCCAACTTTCTTCCTTGATCTGTGAGCTGGGTCCTCGAGACAGAAATCAAAGTTTAATATGGTGCATTTGGACAAGAGGAAGGTACCCCAGCTTCAGATAATGTTCCAGTTAAACATCACAAGACAAGAGGGTCTCAGAACCGGGACTTCGGCATCTGACTGTGAGCGTCCTGCGTGGAGAGCTCCTGCCTGTCCGTAGCACCCCCCTGGGCAGCCCGAGCCCCAGCCCCAGCCGCCTCACCGACTTCGTGCTCCCCGGGATGATCCGAGATCTCCACCGCGTACAGCTTCAGGCCCTGGTGACTCTTGCCGATATTGTAGATTCTGGTGACATTGGGGCACATTTCATTCACAACCTTCATCAACTGGAAAACAAGATGGATTCCGGCTCTAGGGATGGCCCAGG
>NW_004567112.1:3188049-3190115 GCF_000260355.1 Condylura cristata | reverse complement strand
CCCAGCCCCCCCCCACCCCCCCACAGGCCCAGGCGCCCAGCCCCACCCAGACACTGGGTCTCCCTTCTGCCTGGAGAGTTCCCCTGAGCCCTCTGCCTGTTCTCCCAGTACCCTCTGAGGGCACCCCCTCCCTGGACAATGGTCGCGCCCCCCTCCCTGGACTATGGTCATCAGCTCAACCCCCAGAGGTCCAAGACTGGTTCTGGAGATCCAGAGCCCCACCTCCCCCTGGATCCCACAGCTCTGGCGGGAGGGAGGGTCGCCAGCTGTCACCCGCAGGGGCCCTGAGTTCTGCAGCCAGAGAGTGCTACAGCACTTTTCCCTGCCTGGGGAGGGACCCCCCGAAGTTGAGATACTTAAAGAGCTCTGGACTGCCTGTGCCACTGCTCACTTCAAACGCACCCAGATATATTGCTTTTGACATCAATTGCCCCAGCCCCGCAGCCTGGAGGCACAGAGTTGATCCTGGTGTAGTGTCTGAACCCAGAGAGATGTCCTGAGGTGTCCAGGGAGCAGAGCTGGGCTGACTCGCAAGTGTTCCATGAGGCGGAGCAGAGGGCAGGCGTATAAATACCCCGAAATGTGGAGCAGCGGGATGAGTCACGCTGCTCGCGTCCAAACACATTATCCCGGTTTCTGAGAGCAAGACAGCAAGATGCTCTCTTTAGCACATCCCACCTCCAAGTCTGTGCTCACAGGGGTCTGGAAGCCGCGTGTGCAGCTCTCAGGCTCCATGGCGGGGAGACAAGCCAGGGACCTGACTCCTGCGATGGGCTCTCTGCTCGGCCTTGCCGCTGGGGCTTCAGAAGTCTCCACCCTGGCGCTGGGTGGCGGACCCAGGGGCCCTGACCCTGGGCCAGTTCACAGGTTCGCCCCCAGCACCAGCAGCCCTGACCCTGGGCCAGTTCACGTGAAGCCTTGCTGTGTGAGTTCAGCTCTCTGCTTTGCCTCTTCAAACCAAGTCTTCAAGAGTGAAGGCTGCTCACTTGCAGAAAGTCTCCATCGGGGTGGGGGGCGAACGCTGGACAAGCACGCGGCACAGGGCTGACCTTCGGCTTGTCCGGAGCAGCCCGTCCTGTCCCTCTGCGCCTGTGCGCAGCCAGCGGCCCCGAGCCACCTGGCTTCTGTGTTGGTCTGGGGACTCTCACTGCTTCTCACTGAAGTGCTCAGCACCCCGAGCTCAGTCAGTGTTCTGAGCCCGGCTGCGCATTAGAATCTCCAGGAGAGCTTTGACAAATTAGACCCCAGGCCCTTCTCCTCTAGATTCTTCTTCGACTGGCCTGTGGAGGAGCTCGAATACAGATATTCTTCCAGATTTCCCGCAGTGACGCTAACAGGCAACTAAGATCAAGAGTCAGAGAGCGGGAACAGAGGTAGTGTTAGTCTCGGTGACTCAGTTTCCCCATCAGTCGCACAAGGCTGAAGCAGACCCTGCCCCTGGAGCATGGGCCAGGTGAGTTGAAGGTGCAGGTTGCTCTCCGCTCTTGTCGCTTGATTGTTTTCCCAGACGCTGTGCACACCTACTTCCCTCAAGCCCACGGCGATCCCTGAGAGCCAGAACCAGGACTCAGAGGAGCCTGGGTTCAAATTCTGCTTGGCCGCCTTCTGGGAGGGAGCCGCGCTCTGGCATCCCGGCTCCCCAGGAGATATTCTCCACCTTGAAACCACAAGCAAGCCATGGGGCTGCAAACCATGGGGCTCACTTAGCTCTGTACCCCAACATACCACCCTAACTTCCGGGAAATAAGAGGAGCCACATGAGCCCCCAGACATTGCTCGGTGGCGGAGTCGGGCCTCACCTGGCGCATTTCCTTGTAGCTGTGGTGCTTGAAATCCAGGTCGTCCGTGGTGGTCATTTCGTTCCGCCGGTGGTAGTAGTTATTGGGGTCTGGGAATAGAAACAGGTTTTGGGGTCACTTCCTGCTGGCCTGGCCCTTGAGGCCGCTCTGTTGTGCCAGACTCAGGTGGGGACACAGAGCAGCTGGAGGGTGCCAACATTCGTCCCACTTGGGGTGGCCACGGTTGGGCTGCTGGGAGACGCAGCGGAATACGTAGAAAATCAGAAC
>NW_004567112.1:3167421-3187539 GCF_000260355.1 Condylura cristata | reverse complement strand
GGGCAGGGACTGAATTCAAGCTACAGCTTTAGCTTCTTAGTGCTGCGTTAACCTGCTGCACCACAGGGGAGGGCCCCAGCAACCAGTTTTAACAGCTGCAAAAGGTTCGCCAGAAATGCTACCTGAAACAACTAACTGTCATAGAAACACAGCCTGTGGAAAGCAAGTGGGTGTGTGGTCCAGGAGAGAAAGTAGAAATCCCCCCCCCCCATTTAGCCAAAGCCCCCCCCCCCCCAACCCTTTGGTTTTTCCAGCACCTGCATTGAGGGAGTGAGAGCTGACCCCACCCTCAGGCAAGCCACCTGCCCAGGGACTAACTTTCAAAGCAAAGATAAAGCATATTTCACATTCTTTACGCTTAGCATACCTCCATGCGGTCTCCTAAAAGCTCTTCAACGCCCCCAAGGGTCGCTTCCCAGAGGCCCTTAAATCCCCCTTGGTGTCAGAACACAAGGTTCTTTCGGAACATTGAGACAACAAAAAAACAAAAACAAACGAACAAAAAAAAAAAAAACAGAGCTCTTTTCTACTTAGCTTTGTTTGGTGAAGTTCTTTCTTTCCTCAGGTACAAATTCCAGAACCCCTCAAAGCTGCAGGGGAGCCCTGCTCTCTAAGCTAGTGTCCTGCAACTGGACAGCTCTGCTCTTCCTGCCCATCTATCCTAACTGGACAGTCGGGGAGAAGCTCACAGGAGCCCAGCACCGGCCCGGAGTCTCCAGACACCACCAGCTAGCCCCCCACCATCACCCCCTTCTTCCCAGGACACATGAGTCCCCTTCTACGAGAAGACTCTTCCAGGTGGTTCCAACAGAACCACTTTGCCACCGGCCTAGGTCTGGCCAACTCAATCACGTGTCCTCTGGCCACAGGCCCTGGCTCAGAGGTGGCCCTGGGACCCAAGCTGGGCCTGCCACTCACAGGCCCTTTCAAAACCAGACCATGGGCATCGTGGTTTCCTTTGCAAAAGGAACACCAACTCGATCCCCATAGTGAGCCTGACGTCAACTAGTGGGTGTCTTCTCCTGAGTTTCTTATCAGTGCTAGAGTGCTCTCAAGATACCGCCTCTGGGCCTCCCTGGTAGCACAGGGATAAAATCTCAGCACTATGAAGCTGTCTGCAGCTGCTGCAGCCTGAGTTCGATCCCGGCCCAGGAGTGACCCCCAGGGCGCAGCAGACCCCTCCTTTCCCTCTGCTGCTCCCCTCAGCAGTGGAAGTCAGTTGCTCCACCTGTTCTGCTCCCCACTCTGTCCCTGGTGAATCTTTCACCCCACACATTGGCCTGCACCCAGTTCTTGTGTGCATACATAAATAAATGTTTAAAAATAAAAAAGAAGCCGTCCCACTTGTGATCTTTAGTCCAAACTGTTCATTCAAATGTGAGAAAGGACTCCCTTTGCTTTCAAAAATTTAACAGCAATAAAGAAACTGGTTTTTATTTTTAAAATGTTTCATTGACATATGTGCACAAAATGTATTCTCTAAGCCCTCTCTTAGAGCACATTTCAGTATATTCGCATTGCTGTGTGACCGAGTTCTGGAACTTTTTCATCTTGCCAAGCTGAATTCCATAATTACTCAACAGCATTCTGCACTTCTTTTAGTTTTAATTTTTCAAAAACCTGTTGATAACTGTGGGCTGGGGCCAATCATTTCCAGATCAAAAACATCTGAAAATACCATCCACAAAAGCCTATAAAGGATCCCTACCTTCTTCCATGTCCAGCTGAGAAATCACAGGAAGGTGGCGGAAGATGAAAGATGGGACAAAGAGAAACCAAAGCAATGGGAGCTTTTCCCGAGCAGGAGTTCTGGGAGGAACAGGCCCTGCACCCTGCGGACATCTGGATGCCCCATGGCCTGCAGTCTGGGCGGCTGACTTAGCCGGATTCTCTCTGCCTGCGGCCTCGCTGACTTGCACGAAAGAACTGTGTGGGCAGGAGCACACGGGTAGGGCTCACTGCTTCCCACAGAATTGGGGGTTCCATCCCAATACCTCAGCCTCAGCCATGACCCTGCCAAGTGTCAAACACAAAGGCCAGCTCCCCTCTGGGCAGACTAAGTACCTTCTAGAAGAAAAATCCCCCACATATTCGGGACTGGAAAATAGAGGCATTCTGAGCCCTACAGAAACCCATGCAGATTCCCCACAGTGACCCCGGGCCAGGCTCCAGCTGCCTCCGGGCCGTCTCTGCGCACTCCTCAGGAATAACTTCACGGGGAACATTTATTTCCCGAGACTCACAGGCTGCCCTTTGCCCTTTACCAGCAACAGAGAGAGAAGCCGCGACCCGCTCTTTAAAGCAGGTCAGTGAGGCTGGGCCACGCGGCACAGAGGGGCCTCGCGAGGGCACCCCGCCACATCTGTGCCCACCGGAGCACTGTGCGGGGGCTCCCCGCAGCCCTGAGCCACAGCAGGTGCGTCTGGGGCCGCAATTCCAGGATGAACTGGCCACAGAAAGAAGCCCGAATCCCAAGTCAGGCCAGACTCCAACATTCTCTCTGGAGCCGTCTTGGAAATAGACACCCCTTTCCATCGCTCACCTCCTTTTCATAAGCTGATTTGTGTGGTAATCTTATAACTTAGCGATCCCGTAGCATAAACAACAATCACAGACACGCACAGCGACAGAGAGACGCACCTGCGAGGCTCTTACAGAACCACAGTGTGGGCAGCCACGGGCCCTCTGTCCAGGAGAGGCACTGGCGAGGGCGGCTTGTGTTTGGGGCAGGGCAGAGGCCAGGCAGATGGTCTCTACTTGAAATGTGAAAGATGTTTTCCAGGAAGGCACCATCTTTGTCACCAGCAGACTTGGCTTTCTAAAATGTCGTAGTTGGCAAGGCCTGACACTGGGTGTTGTGGGATGCAGCGTGACCTCGTGAACGGTAAGTGACATTAAATGTGGTTTGAGAACACAGGAAGTGTAGGTACCTGTGGGTGGGACTGGCCATGGCACAGGCTGAGGGAGGCCCCGTGAGAACAGCAGAGCTGGCAGCAGCCTGACCCCAGGCAGTGGAAGCTGGGCCCTGTGGTACACACAGTGTAGGGCTCCCCCACCCCAATGAAGGGCCTGAGGGGTGTTCTGGGCCCCGGCTTCCTTCCCTGGAGATGTCTGGTCAGGGTGGTGAGTCTGCCGCCTACAGGCGCCCCGGGGCAGAGTCCTAACCTCTGCAAGGCCGGGCAGTGGCCACCCAAGCCAGGCCACTGGGCCCGCCCCGAGCAAACACTAGCAAGAAGCCAGACGTACGCGGCCAAACACCAGCAAGGCGCCACCAGCAAGGAGCCCCTTACGTCCTACGTTGCCGTGGTCACTGCACGCACAATCGTGTGAAAACAGAGCCAGGGACACACAACCGGAAGAAACAAGCACTTACCCAGAGATAAGGCACCCACGAAGCTGCTTAAGTAGAAGAAACGACACCAATGGCCAAGCTTGCAGTGAACGTCCCCACCCCGTCCCCAGGCTGCAGGCGCTCAAGGGCAGTGAAGGTCACCGAACGCCAGGTAGTGTTCGCTCCCTCTGTGCTGAGTGCATCTCTAAGCTTTCATGCATGCATCTGCTGGAACTCCCAGTGGGTGAAGTTGTACTGGACTGAGACCCCAATATTCCCAGGGCTGAGTGAGATTTGGGGAGAATTTTACTGATTTTCCTTTTCATCTGATTTCTGTTTTCTAAATAGCCTGTAGTAGAGGTGGTATTTTTTTTAAAGATTGATTTATTTGTGCATACAGAACTGGGGTACAGGACAGAGGTACAGGGGTGGTGAGAGGCTTCACCAGAGACAGAGTGGGAGCAGAACAGGCAGATGGACCAAGTCTACTGCTGAGGGGAGCAGCGGGCGGGTCAGGAGAGGTCTGCCGCGCCATGTGGTCACCTCCAGGGAGGGCGGGCAGGGATCAAACTCGTGCCTAAGCGGCTTTAACTGCTTAGTGCTGTGCTTTGACCCGCTGCGCCCCCAGGGAGGGCCCATGGTATTGTTTGACAGGAGGAAAAGACAGCTCGGTTACTCTATTTGCCTGGACCCCGTGCCTGCTGGCCACCAGGAGCAAGAGGGCGACTCACCTGGCAGAGGGCAGCCCAGGATCTCCAGCCTCAGGCAGATGCTCCCGTTGTCGAACCAGGACTGCGGGTTGACGCGGATGTAGCGGGCCACCATGGGGACCGGCAGCTCGTTGAGAACGGGAGTCTCCTTTTCACTGTTCCCTGCAAATACCTGTGTACGTAGCGGGGAAACGAATCTTTCAGAACTGGCTGACTCAGAGACAGAGGAGTGAGTACTTCACGCCTTACCAGGATCTTGCTGAAGGGCCCTGGTGCGCAGCGGCAGTGAAAGGGAGAGGAACGAGCTGGGCCGGACCTGCCCTCAGGAAGCGCCGGCGGAGCAGGGGCCACCGCCTGAGATATCGCACTTAGATGTGGAGAAGAAACCTGTCTGCGCCCGGGCAAAGACACAGCCACAGAGCTCTCGGCTTGCAGATGGACGGGACCGGGTAAGGAGACAGGGACGAGGTGCCATTGGAACTGGCCTTGAAGGAAAGCGAGCAGGCCTCTAGCCAGAGAAAAGGGACAGCAAGGCTGGGCCATGGCCGTCGGACCTGGAACGCAGAGAGAGTATAGCCGCTGGCTTGCTCTCGCGGGAACGTGGGCGCGCGGAAGGGGATGAGATGAGAAAGGAGGCTGAAAACAGGCTCCAGAGTGATCGGTGAGACGCTGGGTACCTGTCAGGAATATGCATCGGTGACCTCAGGAAGCAGGTGGCGTGATTAAAAACGACCCGGGCTGGAAAATCAGTGACTTTAGAGAAAGTCAGAACACTGTTGTTAGCAAACAGCTGGGAGCAGCCCAGCACCACCCGCGCGCCACCGCTCTCCCGTGCTGACCTGTAAATTGTGTCAGAGTCTGCACCACAGCAGCTCCGCATGCTCCACCAGCCCTAACTGTGGGCTTCTGGGTGCTGAGCGCCAGGGACCCACGGTTGCTCGCTTGGAGTTGACACAGAAGCAGGAAACAGCGGCGCCCGCGGGACCCGGCACACATTGCCTCTCTATGCTCAGGGCAGGGCCACGGCAAAGAGAGACTCACCATGTCTCCAGATCCATTCTTGACCGTGACCCAGGTATGGCTGTCGTTGCTCACCATGACCTTGTAGGAGGTCACCCAGTCACTCCTAAGAGAAAACAAAATGTCCTTGGGACCACAGACTTGCAGAGGTGTGCCCTGCCACGGGGTGGGGGTGCCGGCCCAAGGGCAGGTGCCTGGCCAGACCCCAGCCCCACTGCGTACCCACCTGGTGTGTCAGCCAGGTAACTGACCCACCTGCGCACTGTTCATTCATCCAGAAGATGGGAATCATCGAAACCCCAACCTGAAAGGATTATGAGTATTCAGGGATGATGATGCTTTAAACTCTAAGGACAATGTGCGGTCCTTGGTAGCACTAAGTATTGGTCACGCCCATAAAGCTGCAGATTCCTGGATATGTGTTTATGGTGAACATCCACATTATACAAGACAATAACTTAATGGGGTCCCACAGGACAAAATAATCTCAGTAAAAAGTTGCAAATTGGCCTAGAAATTTCACTTGGAACACCGATCTGGGAACGAAACAAATTAGACTCCACCACAAAACGAACAGCTTGAGCTTCTAAGAGACGTCGGTGTCTCCTTGGCTGTCACAGCCATGGGGACAGTCCCCGCCAACTGCAGCACAGCCCAGAGGGAGCCGGCCGGGCCAGGCCCCGTCACCACGTCCTACTGCACAGAACCACGGAGGGAGACGGCCATTATCCAGCTTCCCAGGACAGAGGTCCACCACGGACTTGGCAAAAGCCACCTTCACTGGACAGCATTTTCCCTTCTGCCTTAGACTTCTCGAACTACGGTGAAACTGTACAGGGAAGCCTACCTGAGCATCTTTCTTTTTCATGTTTCGAGTTTTCGAAGTAAGCGCCGTTTATAATCCTTCAGAACATTCTGTCAGGTATTGGGAGCCCTTCTTTTCCGGGGTGAATCTCGGGCCCTGGCTCCAGCTCTCCGCCGGGAACTCTTTCTTTAAAAGAGCAGCAGGAGTTCGATCCCCGCCCTGGAGGTGACCCCATGGCGCGGCAGACCTCTCCTGACCTGCCCGCTGCTCCCCTCAGCAGTGTACTTCAACAGTTGGCCTGTTCTGCTCCCCGCTCTGTCTCTGGTGAAGCCTCTCGTTCCCCTCACCTCTGCTGTACCCCATAAAAAGTACATCTTTAAAAAAAAGCAGCTGGCTGAAGTCAGTCTGCTTGACTTGTCACAAAAATTGCATACGCTTGAAAACAAGCCCTCACCTTGACCGCCTCCTCTTCTTCCCTCTCCTCCCCACCAGCCTTGTCTGAATACCTGCCAGGAGCCAAATCCGTGGAATGGCAGACGGCACGTCCCCCCCAGGCCTGCGAGCCCACACCCTGAGGCTCAGATGCACCGAGCAGGCCTTGCGAAAGGGCCTCACGGGAACTCAGGTCCTTTGCTGCACTAAGATTTATTTATTTATGCATAAGGTAAAGGCCAGAGGTGTGGTTGGCCTCACCAGAGACAGAGCGGGGAGCAGAACAGGCAGATCTACTGATATCCACTGCTGAGGGGAGCAGCTGGCAGGACAGGCGAGGTCTGCTGGGCCCTGGGGTCACTTCCCGGCCGGGTGGGACTCGTGCTGCAGTGGCTGGTGAGAGCTTCAACCCTTTGCCCCACCAGGGAGGCCCCTAGTAGATTTTTTTGATGTTTCTTTCTTTCATAGTTTAATTCCACTTCAAATTTTACACTCCTTTTTTGTAGTTTTTTTTTTTTTCCATTCCTGGAGTATAGATCATTAATATGATTATTTTTCTATAGTGTATCAATGACACACTGGCTCTAAGTCACAGCTGCTATCACTAACATTTATATCCTCCTGTTTATTCAATGCTAAGTGCTACTGTAAGATCTATAGATAGGAGTAGGAATCCATGATACATACATACATAAACTGATTTAATTATCACTGCAATGCTATGAGGTAGGCATTATATAATCTCCATTTACAGATGAAGACTGCAGCCAAAGAAAACTTATTAAACCAAAAATTAGGGAGAATAGCAACACCCAGTGCGGGTGAACAGGTTGAGCAACAAGAACTCTCAGACACCGCTGGAGAGCAAGAACACAGGCAGAAGATCCTGGGAAAGCAGGTGTCATTGCCCCGCTACTGAACCCCACCACGCACCGCCTGCGACGGTGTCATGGGGTCTCCCCCGTTCTCCAGTAGGCAAGAACAAGCATTATATTCAATTTAAAAAATAATAATTAGGGCCCTCCCTGGTGGCGCAGCGGGTTAAAGCACAGCACAAAGAAGCTTAAGCCACTTCCGCATGAGTTTGATCCCCGCCTGCCCCGGAGGTGACCACATGGTCCGGCAGACCTCTCCTGACCCGCCTGCTGCTCCCCTCAGCAGTGTACTTCGTCAGTCAGCCTGTTCTGCTCCCCGATGTGTCTGGTGAATCCTCTCACCCTCCGCATCTCTGGCCTGTACCCCAGTTCTGTGCGAATAAATAAATAAATCTTTAAAAAATAATAATAATAATAATTAAAAACGGAGAATGGAACAACCCAGTGTCCATCACTGAGGACTGAGTACATGGTGGCAGTTACACAGGGCAAACAGAAGCTCAAGGGAGCAGACTTCCCCTCCCAGAGACAGCGCCGGCCCCTCTGGGGCGCCATGTTCGGTGGACAGAGACAAACTGCAAAATCTAAGTACAGTAAGGAATGATTTACGTAGACAGGAGATTTTGCATGTGCAAGTGTGACAGAGAGAGAGACGCGCATACGTAAGATGACTTTTCAAAGGCCGTGCATGAGGTGACTAGCTCCACCTCCGCGAGGAAGCGCACAGGTGAGCCACACAGGTGGTGTCAATCTTGGCAATGCTCTGGCTTTTCCAGGGAGCATGAGTTAGCATTTCATTTGAAGGCAGAAAGGAAAGCCTAATGCAGGAGCATCAACACAAATGATAATCAGGCCAAAAAGTTGGCAGGAGAAAGTTGAGGCGAGCATCGTAACAATTGTCATCAAAGAGCAGAATCTCCCAGAACTGAAAAGTCAGAACCATAGTGGAAGGTCACAGCAAGTGCCGGTTACAGCAAGGCACTGAGCTGGGGAGCTTTTAGCACAGGAAATTCCTGACGGTGGAGAAGCAATTTGAAAATATATAGGTGTGAACCCCCTCAGGACTCCATCCTGGAACACTGGAGGCAGAGAGGTGACAGGAAGTTGCCTCACCTCTCTGGGTTTCTCTCGGGCGTGATAAAAATCATTCAAAAGCTCCTAAAATTGACTGCTGTGTGTTAAATGGCTGACTTGTCCAGCAAGAATTATATTTCAATGAAATGAGTAAACATTGTTAGGCAAATCGAGAGTGAGGTCACAGAAATTCAACATTTTACCTCCCAAGTTCCATTTCCAGATAAACCAAAGGGAAACAGAGACAGAGGAGAGAGGCGACAGGACTCCCCGCAGGAGTGGTGACGGGCCAGGAGCCAGCCACAGCCGGGACCACAAGCCCAGGTGCAGCCGAGGCCACACAGCTCCGGGGGACGCCCAGGATGCTCAAGGACTGGCCTGCTGCCATCACGGGTGTATTTGGAGGTTTCTGGGCCCCTCAGAAAGCCTTGGAATGAATGAGAAAGACATACCTAGAAAATCAAGGAAGCCATTAGAAGAAGCCGTTATTGCTTCCATGGAAACAAATCACACGGGAAAGGGGCCATAATTATGGCCCACACGTGACCCAGCTCCGGGCAGTCATCGTGATGCGGATTGAACAGCGACTCAACTGGAACTGGTAACGAAACTCTTTGGAGAGACAGGAAGACAAAGACGGAGTAAGAGACTGTGTGTGTGTGTGTGCGCGCGCACGTGTGTGATGGGTTAACAGAACCTTAAATTCTGTCACTCCAACAATGACAACTAATATAAAATAACCAAAAAAGTGTACTAAAAGCATCTTGCTGAGGAACAGCAGGATCAAGAGCGCAATCTAGAAGCGGCCAGGGGCTTACAGAAGTGACGGGTCCAGGAACAGGGACAGAGCCCCTGGCCTGGCGCTGCTATTTTCGTGACGGCCATGCTATTTGCTGTTTACACTCGGGACTGAAAATGAGCCCCTTCGTCCTCTCCGTCCTCTCCGTCCTCTCCGTCACGTCGGCTCGGCTCATGCCTCCGGTTCAAGGTCATTTTCCCCCACCGCATGCAAGAACTGAGGCCAACTTCCTTCTCGGCTGCAAACTCAAAGCAGGATTAAAAGCAGCGTTTCCTTTCCTGCCCGTCAGCGCTCCCTTTTTGCTACGTGCTCAGGAGACAGTCAGCGGACTTTTACGTGAGCGAAGTTGGAAAGCGTCTTGCCTCCCTTCCCGCTGCCCCTGTGTGCAGAAAGCACTGCCAAGCGTCTGCCCTCTGGCTCCACCGATGTTATTCCCTAAGACAGACTTTAAAGAGAAAATGGGGGTCGGAGGTTATTTGAGAAGAAGAAAAAGAATGATTCATATGCAGCTTGGCAAAGACTTTGACTTCTAAGCTGTTCAGGAAGAACCTGTCTCCCCACCCCTCGGCCCCCACTGGGCCAGGTGTCTCGGCAGGAAAGAGGGCGCCCCACGTGGGCCCCCCGGAATATCCAGTGAGCAGCACCCCCGAGTGAGTGTTGTGCTTCTCAAGCCCAGCTGAACCGGGCGGGCAGGAGCAGAGAGCCGGGTGGGAGCCGAGAGCCGGACAGAAGCCAAGAGCCAGGCAACTCCCGGTGCCGACGGCCCCCTGAAGCCTGCAGCAGCCTGGGCTGGGGCCACCGCCACGTCCCTGGGTGACCGGCATTGGCGGCTGCGGGAGCCAGTCCTGACACCCCAGGGGGGGCGTGGGGAGACACACTCAGCACACACGTGCTCCCCGGGCCGCAGGAGCCCAGCACACAGCAGGGGTTTCCATCGTGATTATTTGAGGTGAAACATGGCGGCTGCCAGTCCTGATGGCACCAGACCACCACGGTCAGGGCCAGTGGAGGGGACGGGCAATGCAAGGGAGCCAGGGAGCCCCCCCAAATCAAGCACCGAGCATAGCCAGAAAAGTTCTGCTGAGAGGGCCGGACGCCTACCAGAAATTCCAGAAGACCAGAAGCTTCCGGGAGAGGGTTAGGAGGGCAAACATTCATCTTCTGGCCTAAAGTGCGCCGTGACCAGGGCTAGGAATGAACCTCACAGTATGGAGACGCAGAGGAGAGGGAGAATGCCAGGAGGAGGTGCGTTTCCGGTCGGACGCGCCGGTGCCCAGCCTGCGAGTTCCAGCGGTTCGTGGAAGACTCAACAGTCACAGAGGCAGCACAGGGCTCCACGCCCATCCCCACCCTCGTCCTCGGCACTGGACCCTGAGCTCTGACTTGGAATTTGTGGCATTTCTTTACTCCCTTGAAACAGCAAACACAGCAATGACATTCCTCGGACCCCTGTTCATAATCAGGTCTTCACAGAGCGCTTGTGAGGAGCCTGCATGGGCGCGTGAGCAGGATGAGGGAGCCAGGACGCAGGGTGGGCGCCTTGCGTTATCCGAGGAAATCAGCGGGACACGGGACAGCACACAGGGACTCAGCAGAGCTGACCAGGCGCGGACGCCCAGAGAGCAGCAGTGCGAGGAGCCCACAGGGTGACGGTAAAGCCGGAAGGTTGGAACCAGGGGAAGCACGGCCAGTAATGGAACCGCGGGACCCCAAAGAGTACCCCTCCATGAGGCGTGAGGTGGGGAGTAGCTGCGCCCTGAAACCCGCCTCCACATTAGTGGGGACTTACAGAAGAGGCAGGAGGGAGCCTCTCTCGGTGCCCTGCTGGCCGGGTCTGAAGGGATGAAACACCATCCTCGATGGCCAGTCAGCTCCAAGACATGGGGTTCCATGGTCCGGAAAAGAAGTCTTTCTTTCCAAACACTCATGGGACAATCAAAACACTATCCCTACATTAGGCCGCAAAAGAAACTGTCAAAATGTCAAGAAATGAAAAAATAGAGATCATGTCCCCTGATACAAAGACAAATGTTCAAAATGATTGATTCAAGGGCCCTCCCTAGTGGTGCAATGGGTGAGGGCGCAGATGGCAAGCCGGCCGCAGCCGGGTCAGTGCGAGCTGATCTCCGGCCCCAGAGGCGACCCACAGGGCCGGCAGACCGCTCCTGACCGCCCGCTGCTCCCCTCAGCAGTGGACTTCGTCAGTCGGCCTGTTCTGCTCCCCGCTCTGTCCCTGGTGAGTCCTCTCATTGTCCCAGTAACTCTGGCCTGTACCCCAGCTCTGTATGCATCAATAAATAAATCTTTTTTAAAAACAATTGATTCAAAAACCTGTTACCCAGGAAGTTTAATTCCGGCTCCTAAAGCATATTTGATCAAAGAGAAAACCAAAGTTGAAACTACAGGCATATAATGCTTAGACATCAGTTAGAACAGTATGCACACAGAGTGTCTGTGAGCTGCCGAGTGTGAGGCCTGCCTGAGGCCCAGCCAGGGCCGTCTCCACGGGACCGAGCCCACTCATGGCCCAGTGAAGGCCCTGCTTCCTACCCCTCTGCCCAGAAGTGCTGGTCTCCTGGTGGGTGTTCAGCCGCCTGAGATGGCTGGGGGCGGGGAGAGCAAGAGAGATCTAGAGAGAAAGATTTAGAGAACCAGCAGGCTAGGGTGAAAGCTGAGGAATTCTCAGACAAAACCTCACAATCTTACAAACTCCTGTATCGAGAAAAGTAATGCGTGAAGCATTCAACTCAAGATTTGAAAAACAATGATATAAACCAAAAAAGGTGAAAGAACCCCCTTTTAATAGAAATGAAAAATCCAAAAAAGAAAAATAGCAGCACTGGTAATAATGTCAAGGAATGCTTACTATTTAAAAAATTAAGTGACCTGGGCCCTCCCTGGTGGCGCAGCGGGTTAAAGCGCAGCACTGAGAATCTAAAGCCGCTTCCGCATGAGTTCGATTCCCGCCTGCCCCGGAGGTGACCACAGGGCGCGGCAGACCTCTCCTGACCCGCCCGCTGCTCCCCTCAGCAGTGTACTTCGTCGATCTGCCTGTTCTGCTCCCCGCTCTGTCTCTGGTGAAGCCTCTCGCCGCCCCTGAGCCTCTGGCCTGTACCCCAGTTCTGTATGCACAAATAAATAAATCTTTAAAAAAAAAAATTCAGTGACCTAACAAAGAGAAAAGGGGAAATGCACAGATATTTAAAATAAAATGAGTAAATAATCAATGAGCCAGACAAATCGAAAGACTGTTTAAAAGACAATTTTGCTAAATCAAATGAATCTGAAAATGCAACGCGAGGACACTGACCCACGCTCCCCTGGCTGTCAGCAATGTCCATTCTCTCAGTTACCCATTCAAGTTAAGGCAATCCCCTCCGAAACAGCAACTCCTTTCTTTAAAAGTTCATGTGATGGAAAAAATTGGCAAGAATGGCCAGACATGATTTACAAGCTGTGACCTGGATCTACGAGACATGGTGGGAAGACATTATGGCCGGTGGTACAGCCACATACAGTCGGAGCAATGGAGAGAAACAAGGTCCAGGAGTAAACCCACAGGAGACAGGACTGCAGAGTATCAGCTGGGGAGGCTTCGCCTGCGTCTCTGTCCATCCAGACTGCTAGGACCAAACACCATACACAGAACACTGCAAAGAGAAACACTGAGCATCGGAATACATCGGAAATTTACTTCCCAGGCTGGAGGCTGGATGTCGGAGAGCGGGTGCTAACACGATTGATTGTCTTCTTCTGGGTCACAGACTTCTCACTGTGCTCCCACGTGGCAGAAGGAGTGAGGGAGCTCTGTGGGCCTCTTTTATATGGGTGCTGATTCCAATTACAAGAACCTCATCCTCAGGATCTAATTACCTCCCAGAGATTCTACCCACAAGCACCATCATATTGACATCAGGACTTAACCTATGAAGTTTGGGGGTCCATTTAGACCAAAACAGTTGGGGAAAAAATGTAGATCATATCACAAATAATGTTGGGACCAGCTGACCATCTTGACAACTACCTGTGGATAAAGAAGTTTGACCTATTACATATGCCATGTTCCAAAATACTTTCCATATGGATCAAAGATTCCAATATAAAAATTGAAGCCATAAAAGTACTAGAAGAAAATATAAGGGAAGTCACTCATCTTTAGAAGCAAGGCCTTTCTATGTATGACATAAATCTTAAGAGACTAATTATGTTAACTATATAAACATTCAAAATTTTTATATAGCAAAAGGTACTCTATGGCAAAGTGACCAGGAGATTAACTGGGGAAATATTAGTAGATCAAGTCAGCCAAAGAACTGATTTAGGGTACGCCTGGGACACCCATCAAGGATCTACCACACTGGATTTTCTTACCAATTCGATTCTTCACTGTCTTTCAACCTCACAAGAGAAAGATTCCTCCCCAGACCCTTACAGACAGCCACCATCAGCTTCAGCAAACACCACGTGACAGGGTCAACGTGTGAAGTCAGTCAACCAAAGGACAGCAACGGTCACAGCCTCAGTCCTGAATACCATTGGGTGTTGTCCACTTTCCCAAGCCAGTAGAGAACACACTGTTAAATCCCTTCTCAACCAGAGAACAGCCAACAACCTCTCCTAGTTTTGAGGTCAATTTTCTGTTGGAACTGTGAGGAAGCTGGCAGCTTCCTTTCCTGTCCCTTGTTCCTTCGGATCTAGCAGGCTCAAATCTTGCCTGGGGCTGAGTTTTAACTCCGGGCCAGGTTGCTGCACCCCGGGGTCTAAACTTGCTTTACTGGCTTCTAGAAACAATACGGAAAACAGTCTTTTTTTCTGCAATAAACACGGGGAGGAACAACACGGAAGAACATAACCGCACAGCCCCCGTGCCCCACCCCGACATTCCCGTCTCCCGCTCTTCTCCCTCCCTCCTCCCTCCCCTTCTCCTCCTTTCTCTGCCGGAACCACAGTTACACAGTGAAATGATTCTGCTTCCCTCTCAGTGCAGCCAAAGGCTGGACACTGTGTGAAAATCCAACCATTGATTTACTGGGTTTTTCACTTTGGATTGGTTTCCATGGCTTTTTGAGAATGCAGACCATACCAGAAATGTCATAAACTTAGAAATATTATCTCTTTTCCATTACCTCCAGGAAAACTGTCTACCAGGGAAGTGGGGGTAAATGCCACTTTAGGGGCCAAGTCCAGTAAATTTGAGCAAAGGGAGAGGCAGTTCCTGGTTGAGAAGCCCTACTACGAAAAATTTAACCAAAAAAGAAGTTATTTAAGGTCCCCAGATCTAAAGTCATCTCAAGGACTGGGTAAAGGACCCCAGTGAAGTGTCCCCGGAGGACAGGGCTGCCGCGCCTGCTGGGCAGTGCTCTGGGAGGCCCGCGTGAGGGGCTGCACCTGGCTGCCGGGGGCGAATCCAGGGCGGCCAGCCCACTGGGACTTCTGTGGCCTGGGCACTGTCTTGGTGGGCACTGCAGGGTCACTGCTCCTGTAAGATGAGCGCACGTTGGTACTCTCAACCACAGACACGTCAGCGTCCCGCGCTGGGGGCCGGGAGCCCGAGAGCCGGCTGGCAGGCTGTGCTCGCTGGCACGGGGAGCCTCGGGGAGAGCGGGAAAGACCTGCACGGTCACGATGAGGCAGAGAGGCCCCGGGGACTGGGCCCCCACACCTCAGGGTCCTCACCCACTCAGTGGGGACGAAGAAGCCACCTCTTGGCAGAGTGCTGAGGGCACCACGAGGTAGTGAGCCAAGTGCCAGCAGCTGGTACGGGAACCAATGTGCTTTAATTTCTGTGCCAGCTTAATTATGCCAACAAGATGCAGCATCACAGGGTGTCAGCGCCACACTGCTCCTTCGTCACCATGTGATTCAAGTCTTTCTGGGTGTCACTGGGGGGATGGGGGGGCGGTGGCTGGGGCCCTGGAGGTCCAAGTGCGGACGGCCGGGGGTGAGCGGGGGTGGCAGGGAGGAGAAGGGAGAGACGACCCCACTGACGCACACCAGCGGTCACAGTCCGTGCACGGGGGCCTGAGTCCAGCGCGTCCCCGGGCCCCGCACACCTGCCCGAGCGCGTGCGCAGCCCGGCTCTCCTCACAGCCAGGAGGGCGAGGCTGCGGAGGACAGAAGAAGCCCCAGGTAAGAGCACGCCGAGGCCTCGGACAGAGGAGACCTGCCGGAGGCTGGCTGAGAGGAGAAAGGAGGGAGGGGGCTGTCCATCCGGCCCCCCACAAAAGACGGCATGGGGTCCCGGGAAAAGGGTGGCCAGGGCGGGTTCACACGGGTCCTTCTGCCGGGGACCCTCCAAGGGCCCGACATGCACTTCCTCACTGATACCCAGGGACTCCCTCTGGGGGGTTCTAACGCCTCCATTTTGCGGGTAAGTAACTGAGACACGGAAAGGCTCACGTTTACACCCAGGGCCCCGAAACTAGGGCGTGGATTCCAGATCCCCGGTCTCGCCGGAAGCCACTTGTACCGCTCCAGGAGAGGAGCAGTCGCCTGAGAAGGGGACTTGGGTCTCCAGCCCACGCTTCAGGCTGGGGCCTGGCTCCTCTCAATGGTCTGTGCAATAAAGAGCCCCCCACCAGGGGCCCCTCACTGGTCTAACCCTGGGGGCTCAGAGCCGACAAAGCCAGGCCGCTGCCTCCCCCCTCCCCTCCCACCCTTGCAAGTGCGAACAAACAGGTGGCAAAATGAAGCCCGTCAGGACACAGCAGCACCGAGGGTGGGCGTCAGAGGAGGTCTGAGGTGGCCTCTGAGCAGGGAGGGCAGGTGCGCTCGCTGTGTCTGTGGGACAGGAGACCCCTGCGTCAGGAGCGCCGCGGCCAGCGACAGGGCGGGCCTGGGCCGCGTGGGGGGCAGCTCGGGGGTGGAGCAGAACAGGCCTTTGCCACCCGAAAACAGTTGGGGGGAACGTCAGGAGTGCTGGCAGGTGTCCTGGGCAGACCGGACCCTGAATAAAGAGGGTGGACGCTTCACCCGGAGAAGGGGTGCTGGGTGGTTTCCATGAGCCTCCCCTCCGGGGGCCTCACCCTTTATCATCAGCACCCGGAAAGCCCAGTCTGGAAGTCCGAGCCACGGGGGCCGTCGAGGAAAACTTGATTTAATTGCAAAGAACTCTCCCTGCATAGCTGAAGCAAAACACAGAATGAAGAAATGATTGCCTGCCTGGCCTTCGGCTGGAACTTGGAGATGTTTCCACTAAAGCGCTTCCATTTCCGGCCAAATTCAGCAAAACTAGTAGTTTTCAAAGAGCTTAGAGTGGAATTTGGAAACTTATGTCTCCCCAGGCCCCTGCGGGTGCCAAACACATCCCGTCTGAACAAGCTCGGGGCCTCCGCCCGCACCCCCCAGAGCAGCCCCAGAGCAGCCGCAGCGCACCCCCCCACCCCCGCTTTGAGCCCCACTTCCAGGGCCTGCAGGCATCCTCCCGGATTCACCAGCACTGGCCTGCAGGGGCTAAAGTCAGTTCCCTGGGAGCAGAAAGTCCGACTATAGCGAAGAGAGAGGAGGCAGGCGCCGATTCTCACCGGGAGCTGAGGGGAGCTGGGAGGCAGGTGCTGGAGGCCCTGCGTCCCCGCCTCTGATGAGTGTCCTCCAGGGGCTACCTGACTCGCCCCTTCTGGTCATCCTTTCTCCGCCCCTCACAGACCCCAGCCTCTCCCTCAGCAGTCCCCGCCCCCACTCTCCTGAGCTGAGCCTTGGAGATTCTCCAGCAGGGGGCCGAGCAGCCAGCCCTGCACCCCCAGCCCCCCCAGGCGGCCCCACCCAGACCTGCTCACTCCCCTCCCACCCACGGTCACCACCCTGCCCCGGCGAGGCCCCCACAGCCGCAGTCCTCCCCGCCAAGCGTCCCCCACGTCCGAAGTGCCTTTCCCAGGGTGCCTTGGCCTGGTCTCTTCTTCCAGGGCTCTGGCGCCCTCCAAGCACCACTCAACCCACTTTGCCCAGCTCGCCTGAGCCCTGCCAGGTCAGCACACCCGGGTCCCTCCGCCTCCTCCAGCTGCCGGCCATGAAATCCACCGCCCCTAGTGGAGGGACGCCAGGCGTGGTCATCGGGCCACTCCAATTCTAGAGGCGGAGCTCTCGGGACCACTGGCCAGAGAAACTCCGAGCCTGCCAGCCTCGCCCTCAGACCCGACACGCTCACTGCTGGCCACTTCACCAAAAGCAAGAAACGCTCTCGTGTGAAGGCTTGGGTCCACTCAGCGTCCTCTCCCGCCCCTTCGCCACCTCGGGGGACTGTGAGACCCTCCTCCTTTCCTGGGTGAGCCCCCATCCCTATCAGCTCCCCTTCACCGCAGGGACGTCCTCCCTGGGCACCCCAACTATTTCTCTCCACGACTCCCCTACTATGAACACAAACGCGGGGGCCGGGGGCCTATTCCCAGTCCCGTCTCGCTTTTGGTGGGAGGCCGCGTCCACTCCGTGCTCTCAGCAGAATTCTCCGAAGGGAAGCCCGCACTCAGGACCCCGCCGCGACTCCCACAGACAGCAAACCGGCACCACAGACTGGCTCGTCTCCCTGTGTTCCAGGCAGACTCTGCTCGGGCAGACGCTCCTTTCATCCTGCTCGAATTAGCTAATTAGCCTGATTAATTTTTAAAAGTTCAGCCAAGTAGTCGAACCTTCCAGACTCCTTGCCTTACAAACTCATCCATCAAATTGTAACTTCATTTTAAGGACCCATTTGCTGAGTCTCGAGAGATAATGAAAATCGTTCTGTTTATTAAACAATTAAAATTTAAAACATTTGGTTATTTAAATTGTCTGCCTTTCACCCAAGTCATTAGAAGCAGCTATTCACCTCAAGCAGAATAATTAACTTTTCAATCATCACGGTCATAACCGTAACGCTCATATATCTAATATACTTGCTGGAATTGAGAAATAAAGGATCGGCTTTTATTAGTGTGCTGAATTACAATGCCACAGTGGGAAGGATAATTGATATTGGTAAAAAATATAAATTATTCAGCATCATCAAAACAATTATATTTTACGACTTACAAATAGCATGAATTATTTGAAAAATTATTAAACTTAGAACCATGCCTCTTTTCTCAACAAGTTAGTTACAAACTTGACCCTGCTGGGCCCTGGGGTCGGGGACAACCTCCCTCCGGTTCGCATCACGGTCTGGGGCCAGCTGCCCTGGCCGCGTGTACTTGCAGAGCACAGCAGGCCTGTCCCAGGGTGGGTCCCCCCCCAGACTGACGCGCCCAGGGGGCGGGCTACTTCTGGCTCACCTGCGTGCCCACCAGACGGCGGACGAACGTGCTTGGGGAAGGGTCCCGCAGACAGCAGACGAATGAGTTCACAGGCACAGCGAGAGTGTCAGGGGTAAAGACGGCGGCGCTCAGTTCACACATGCACGGTAAAAGCCCCACCCGTGAAAAGCCTGAGTAGTCTCACGCGAATGTTCCCTCCAAAGCGCCTCTGCCACTCGCTGCAACCAGAGAGAAGCCACTGATAGACAGCACCAGCCCCTCGGCCAAACCCAAAGAGCCAGCCGCCGCCTGCCTGGCCAGCTTGTTTTTCCTCCACTGTCCTCCTTTCCTACAACATCACCACCAAATGCGACCCTCCGAGGTCAGGGAAGGGCCTGCACTCTGGGCCGGCCAGGTCCAGGCTGACTCCAGCCCCGCCGCGTCCACGGGGTTCCAGGAGGAGCCAGCACTGCGGGAGTTGGCAGGACCGTGACCCGGGCGCTCTCGAGCTGTGGGGGACCCTGGCACACAGCGGCACGTGGATGAGGGCATCCCCGGGGTGCTCTGTGAGCGGGAAGCGGGAGCTCAGGCCGAGTCCCCCCAGATTCACACAGAGCAGCCTTCCTTATCTGCATCTTCTGTTGTTTCCAAGAAAGAATTTATCCGCTGGAAGGATCTGTGGCTACAAATAGAGCCACAGGCATTAGGTGTGACTGCAAACCCCAGCTCAAGATAAACCCGAAGGGCACAGGTGTGGCACACGCAGTGAGCTAGCTAAAATACCACAGCGCTCCCGAACTTCACTTCCCCACGACGCCAGGAGACAGAAAACGGCTCCCCCCGGAACGGAGATCAACCTGAGGCCCCTCCAGCGACCCCGAGGCCAGGGCCGCGTCCTCCCTCCGTGTGGCCACCTGTCGCTTCCTGCTCTCCCCCTGCCCGCCCCTACGGTTCCAGCCCGCTCTCTGCCTCTCGCGCTCGTGGATTAATGAACTCATTACCTTGGGTGCCAACAAACCTCTGTGGACTTGTTGCTTCCTAAACTCTTCATTCTCTAAAGAACCAGTGACCCAGATCCAAGATGCCCAGTCCAGGAAGACCCCGGGAGGACCCCAGGGACACAGACTCTGGGAGAGACGTGGACACCAGTACGTGAGATACTGCACGTGGGAAAACAATATCTGCACCGGGACCGGGCCACGGGGAGGGGGCTGCTGACGTCGCCTGTGGACCGCTGGTGGCCACACTGGCCACAGCACGTGGCTGCCTGCCTGACTCAGGCCTCTGGAGAGAGGCGACCTGGGTCCGCCCCCCGTCAGGCCTCGGCAGACAGCGCTGGCCGGCGGGTAAGACCAGAGGACGCTCATCGGATGCTTTTTCACTGTCCTGGAAGCATAAATGCACTCGAAATACATTAACTCGCCTTAGAAAACACCCAGCTCCGCACAGTAATTCTACCCCTCGTCTCCTCTGGGCTGGCCCTGCGCGTGGCTCAGACGAGGACGACTCTTCGACCGCAACTGCCTGTTCGCCCAGAGCCCTCTTGTGTTTCTAGTCAAAGTGGAAAGTGAGCGGGACTCCGCTCCTGCTCCTTGCAGCCCAACGCTAAGCCCGCCGGGGCTGCGGTGACGGGCGGGACCCAGGTCCGTCCCCGTGGACAACCTGAATCGGCCTCTCTACCCAGGTTTGATTATTTTCTGGAATTCTTCCCCATCAGAAACTAAACAGAGAAAACAATATGAGTCACTGGCTAGAGCAAAAGGCACAAGGGCCGCAGGCCTCACGCAGACCAGTGGTGAAGAGGCTGGCGGGGCAGGGCCCTGGAGAGGGGAAGGGGCCGGCGGGGCAGGGCCCTGGAGAGGGGCCGGC
>NW_004567112.1:3145141-3165230 GCF_000260355.1 Condylura cristata | reverse complement strand
GGCTCACGGCCATGAGCAGGTGTCAGAGCTCCCTCCTTTTAAAGGCTGAGTGATATTCCCCTGTACGTATCTGCCACGGGGCGAGGCGCTGGGGGCTACCACCAGCCCATCCGCTGCCCACCCAGCCCTGCTCCAAGCCCATTTTGAGAAAGGGACTTGCGTCTCAGACCTCGCCCTCACTTCTCCTCTTCCCTTCGTTACTTAGTCCGCTACTGGTGAACTGGCCTGAGCCTCAGTCCTTCCTTCTGCCCACTGCCCACAGCGGGGCCTGTTACCTGGCGCCCACTGCTTGTCCAGGGCTCCTCCCCGGGGCTCCATCTGCTGCCCCAGTCAGGGCATCAGTAACTTCCAGCAAACCCAAGATGGCAGCACCCGTTGCATCAGCACTGTCTGTGCCCTGCTTAGCCTGCAGGGGGCGCCCTCTCTCTGGGGAGGTCGGCCCCAGCAGACACACCCTCGCGAGGGGCTCTGGCCCACAGCGGCCTGGCCTCCTGCCGGCACCACCAGCCTCCAGGTCGCGTTCCTTCCCCTGCCGGTCACCAGGGAGTTCTCGGCAGCGAGCTCTCGGCAGCGAGCCTGTCTCTGACCCCTTGAACCTAAGGCCCCAAACATGGAGTCCAGCAAAGCACAGGCCCGGCCACACTTACAGCCAGAGCGAGTTCCTTCCTTGCGTGATGACGCCCGTGAACTTGGTGAGACGTCGGGCATCCACTTCGATCCACTGATGGAGGTCGTTCCGCCCCGCGCACCACGCACCATCATAAAAATCGTTTTCATTAATACCCGCCTGGAAAGAAAAAGAGGGGTATTCCTCAGAAAGGCTCGGTGGAGACAAGGAAGACACGCTTTCATAACACAACAGAAAGGAAAGGACAGGGAACAATGAAGAGGGAAAAGAAACATTGGCTGTGCCCTGAACTGTTTCTTCCAGATCCTAGAGGAGCTGTTATTATTCACGAGTTGGGAGTATTCAGTGTGCTCTATCTTCTTCTTGCCCAGTGTGAAACAAAATTTAATGAGTTTTCCTATTACTCATTCTCCCAGCAGACAAAGACCACCCCCTACATGCCAGCCTACACACGCCAGGTGCTGCGGGCACAGAGGTGAATCGTTCCCTCCTGGAACGTCACCACCCAAGCAGAAAAAAAAGAAGCCAACATGAAAATAGAAGAATTAGAACGCAGTGGGGTGTATGCTGTTTCAGGAAGAGGAGCAAACTTCTCTGGAGCATTTAAGGACAGCACGGCTGACTTCGCTGTCGGGGAGACGCAGACGACAGACCCCAGGCGGACCCCCAGACAGACCCCCAGACAGACCCCAGGCACGGTGGTACAGGATTGGCTATGGAAGAGTAACGGACCGGTATTTATCGGCATTTACGTCATTTGCTGTGTTGAGTTTCAGCTACTCTTGCTACCAAAAGTCTCTGGTCTGAATCGACAGGGTCAGATTCAGAATTCTAGAATTTCCCCTATTATATCACTAAAGAGAGAGTTATCGGCTGCGCCTTCCCCGCAAAAGAGGACAGTTAGACCAACCACATCTTCCTAATTTACTGAGAGCTTTTCTGCATTAATCCCAGTTCACATGGTTATTTCACAAGTACACAAATAGATCAGAAAAAAACAATATTCAAAAGATATAAGTGATAGGCCTGCTCATCCTCCCTTCCCTAAGCCCTTTCAGCTCAAATTCTGGGTTAGTCGCTTCATCAACACTCGGCAGAAGCAACAGTGCTCAGCAGCTCAGGATCTGCGGGCACACAGGCTACTAGGGACCTCGGGGGCATGAGGGTCTGCCTTCTAGAAGCATCCAGAGAGTCTGAATCTGCAAGCGCATTCCCTGGCCCTGAACCATGCTTCCACGCATTTTGTTAAAATGATGGTGACTCTACTAAGCAGAACTGGTCAGCAGGAGCTCAGTCCCCAGGCTGGAGGCCACAGGGACAAAATTGCCCCTCCCCCCACCTGCAGGCGGCTGTCCTTTAAGGGCAGGGACCAGCAGCACATCCGCCACCTGCACTGTCACACCCAGCTTCCGCCACGTGAACGTAAGACGCGCTGAGGTTCTTCTCGGCAACAGCCCTTGGCACTGAGCGTGGGCAGCTCCACGCACTCAGTACTGTTAACCTCACTGTGCTGCTGCTCTGGGCCAGGGGCTGGCAGCGGGGAGCAGAAGTGCTGGGGGGAACGTGCAGTTCCGCCCCCTCACAGCTTAGAATGGGCAGGCGGACGAAGTCCACTGGCAAGCTTGTGTCTTGGCCTGGGCATCTTCAAGCCAACCTCAGAGCTGTGCCCAACGTCCTCCAGCCTGAGCATGAGTCCCAGTCTGCCTCTTCCACTCAATGTAGATGCGGGCCATTGGCCTAAGTGCTCTGTGCCTCAGTTTCCCCCTCTGTTAAAGGGGGGCCATGACAACGTCTCCCTTAGGGTGTTGCTCGTACTTACCACAGGACCTGGCATTGGGATTAAAAAAAAAAGAGTGCCCAAGAAATGCCAGTTATCCGTATATGTAGAGCAGTGAATACTTGGCAATCCATGGCTGTACTGGTGTTTTAAGAATTATTTCACACTTGACAAAATTCTAGGGACTTAAAGTTCTATATAACTTAATTGCTCTCACATTTCATATAAACTCAGAATATAGTTACAACACCTGAGAAAAGAGGAGAGCCATTGCCTGGAGTTCTCCACGGAGGTCCAGCCTGCCTCATCCCCACCCTAGGGCCGTCTCTGGCAGACTCTGGAGTCAGCTTCAGCTACCCCAATGTGGAGGGAGGTACACTACTAGCAATCAATGGACAGAGGCGAGGAGGTTGCAACCCAGTCTACAGAGCGCAGGATAGTGCCGGTCACAGGCTAAGCAGACAAGACCAGGGCCGCTGGTGGATGTTTACCCCAACAGAACCATGGGAGGGTGGATGTTTACCCCAACAGAACCATGGGAGCCTGGAGAAGCTGTCCTCACGCCCGTCTGCCGAAGTCTGCTGACTGGGCTTTGGAATTAAATTTAAGATTCCCCGTCTGGCCACTCTGGTTATTTTGCTTCTGTTGCTAATCTCAGTTCTTCCTGAACACACTACACAGTCAATTAAATATAGAAAGGTATCAGGGGACTGAAAAGCCCTTCCTGAAATTGACTCACTAGAAACAGCAGCCACCTCTACAAAATCAGTGATGAATTTATAAAGAAAGCACCTGGAGAATTCGGTGACGAGGAGGCACCAGCCCCAGGGATGTCACCAAGTGGCACCACATGCAATAAATGGTATTATCAGGTGGGATATCTCTGAGAAATCAGAAAAGGGTCCATTCATTCCCTTCCTTTTTAATCATGGGGGCAATAGTCATAGATTTTGGAGATGGTTCAATCAAAAGTTCTTGAAATAAAAGGTTGACTCCTTAAAGTATAAGTGAGTCTCAGAAGTGCCGCTAATGTGCAATGATTACTTCTACTGCAGCACCAAATAAACTGAGAGACAGCAATTTCCTCAAAGCAATTGTATTATATGCACCATTTCTTCCCATAAAAAACCCCAATGCGGCCTTCCTGGTGGCACAACAGGTTAAAGCACAGCACGATGAAGCTAGCAGCAGCCGCTTCAGCACAAGTTTGATCCCCGCCCTGGAGGTGACCCACAGGGCGCGGCAGACCTCTCCTGTCTCACAGGCTGCTCCCCTCAGCAGTGGACTTCATCCATCTGCTTGTTCTGCTCCCCACTCTGTCTCTGGTGAAGCCTCTCACCCTCTGCATCTCTGGCCTGTACCCCAGTTCTGTATGAATAAATAAATAAATCTAAAAAATAAAAAAATAAAAAATATATATAAGTAGATCTAGAAGACCAAACATTGTCACAAAATAATGTCTAATGAATATATTTTAGCTTCACACTGCACTTCTTGGCTAAGTAGTTCACAGTGTTACACAAGCATAATAATGAAGCCTTGAATATAGATTTACCCAGTATTTCAGATACAATTTTATTGAAAGGATACAGAGGAGTGTAGGTGTCACAAAAATGAGCTGAAATTCTCATCTTCCATAATAAAAATTCCAAAGATAAAGTCAAAATTTTATAAAACCATTCCTATCCGTGTGGCCTTGTTTAGAAATAAAGGAACTCTCAGAATCACTCTGCTGGCAAACCAGCCGGCTGCCTGCCCACCTCCTGTGACCATGGGCATCTCCATACAGAAGCATTGAAAAGCAAATTAAAAATTTATAGCCAGGTGAACATTATAATCCCAGGATAACCACCTAAGTTGCCACCCGGCAGCTCTCGCCCAGGGCGTTAGGACAGAAACAGGAGAAAAGTGAGAGCTATTTTAAAATAAAGTCACAAAAAAAAGTCTTGGAAGCAGCGCCTGAAATTCTGTAGCTTACCAACAGTCGCCACCTTTGGGAGTGAGGGTTACCTGGACCTTACTTAGGCATCTGGTTCACTAAGGTAAGAAAGTAATCTCCAGCAGCAGGGCCACGGGGTCTGAAGATGTCCCTCCGGCGGACGTCTGCCAGAGCCGCCGAGTGCCCTGGTGCTTCCCACTGGACTTTCTGCGAATGAGCAGACTCCTCGCCCACTTCAGAACTTACAGTCAGTAAAGTCGTTTCAAAGGATACTCGTTGTTTTGAGCCCTCCCTATGGTGCAACAGATTAAAATGCAACACTATAAAGCTGGCAGCAATTGCTTCAGCATGAGGTCGATCCCCGGCCAGGGAGTGACCCCCAGGGTGCAGCAGACCTCTCCTGTCTCCCTGCTGCTCCCTTCATCAGTCGGCCTGTTCTGCTCCCCACTCTGTCTCTGGTGAATCCTCTCACTGCCCCTGCACCTCTGGCCTATACTCCAGTTCTGTATGCATAAATAAATAAATCTTTAAAAAAAAAAAAAAGATACTCATTGTTTGGAAGTAATTTTAGAACCCAAAGCCAATTTCTTCACTATTTCCTTGCATTTGGGCAAGGAAACCAAGAAATGGCTGCAAGTCGAAATTAAAGTCATTTAGAAACAAAATCTACTAAATACTCCACCAAGTATGAATTCATCATTTAAAAAAGGAAAAAAAAAAACGGGAAAAGAAATGCACTAACTGGAAAAAGACAGTAAAGGTTTTTCACATCAACATGCTAACTCAACCCAACTAAAACCTGGAAACACTTGGGCCACAAGCATTGTATCTCTCTGGAATAAGCAAGTAGTTTAAAGTAGTTTAATTATCAGTGTAAACAATTACGGACGCCCCGCCGCTGACCCCCATAAAGACAGATAATATGCTCCACGTGAAGGCTCCATGTGGGCCAGCGAAGCCTGCTTCTACAGCTCCTACATGAAATCCCTCCAGATAGGTCAGCCAGGAAGACAGGCAGAGAAACGGAGTGACAGGCGTCGCTCAGACAGGACTGTGTGGTGGCTGGCGTGGCACAAGGAAGGGCTTGGCAAAGAAAGGGGTGCTCCTGTGAGCCTCGTTTTAGGTGCGCACCTGCTGCGCCCGCTCCGTGAGTCTGTCAAACTGTTGATAAAACGAGCGAGTTTGGTCTATTTAGTCTACTGACAGATGTTCTCGGTCTTACTGAGTCATCAACTTTTCTTAGAGATTCTATTTTTATGGCTGCTTTTGTTTTTGCTTTATCTTTAACTATTGACCTATTTTCTTTGCTTTAAGTATATATTTCCTCTGAATTTTGTAAGTCTGTAACTTGGGTTGAGTGGTTGCTTTCGTAACTAGCTCTTTATGTAATATACTTAATTCTCGACTTTCGTAGGAAGTAGCTATTCATGCCTTTACCGAGGCAGCACTGAAATCATTCACTCCACTTCCTGCTACCTCGCTTTCTTCCCCTCTAGCCCCTGAATTCATTTATTATGCTTTTCACATTCACATTTACAAAGTTAAATCAAATAGCTCTCCTTTATTTGATTTACCTACCAGCTATTTTTGGTAAAGGTTGCATTGAATTTTAAAGACATACAGAAAAGTGCACAGGTCTAAAGCACGCAGTTGAATCAATTCACTACTGTGATTTCCAGTCCCCAAGATTGCTCTTCCTGTCTTCTAATTTTATATAAATAAAACTTACCCTAAATATCCTTTTGGATCTGACTTATTTAGCTCAGTGTTTAATCTGTGAGTCATCTATTTTATTGCATCTAACAATAGCTTGCTCTTTTTCGCTGTTGCATAATATTCCACTGAGGGCTTGAACGAGTTATTTGCACTGTCATCTGCATTGCTGATGGACAGCTAAACTGTTGCTATTTAGGGTTATCATGAATCACGCTTCTATAAACCTACCTGAATGTGTGCTTTTTTCATGCATAGAAAATGCATTTCTTTTAGGAGTAATCAATTGTCTTTGTTTATCAGTAAGTATGAAAATGTTGAGCTTTAGTAGATTCTGCCAAACAGATTTTCAAAGTGTTTGTGCTACTTTACAGTCCCCAGACTGCACCACAATTTCTACTGCTCCAAATCTTGCCCACACTTAATATGTACTTTTTTTAAATTGCATCTATTTAACATTGATTTATAACACCAAATGTGATTGAAGGGTATAAGTTCAGACCACACTCCACCCCAAAGCACCAAAACCCTCCACCAAAAGAGTAATAGCCAAGGTCTACAAAGAACTTACACAACTGAACATGAAGAAAACAAGTAGCCCAATCTAACGTTGGGCAGCAGAGCTAAATAGACCCGTTGCCAGAGAAGAGATACAGGTGGCCTTTTCTTCCTAAACCACTCGGGTGAAGTCTCATTTTGAATTTTCCAAGAGTCCAGATTTAAAATATTCAGCCCTGCTATTCTCATAAAAATCCAAATACCCCGAATTCCAGCCTCCTGGCAGGCACAGACTGTCTGCGCACCGTTTCCTGAGGCCAGATGCAGACAAGAGGCCTCTCTCGCACAGGCACCAGCCCTGGGTGGGGCGCGACCCCCCCACCCCCCAGTGCTGATTTCTGTCCCCGAGCAGCTTCAAGCATGCAACAGCCCCAGAGGGGGCTTCTGGGTCCCAGCAAGGTCTTGTGCCAGCGGAAGCAGGCTGGAGGCTGGGCACCCAGGGCGCGGCGATGTTAGGCCTTGGGGCCACAAGACCCCAGAGACAGACATGCCAGTGAGAGGCGGGAGTGGGAGGTGTGGGGGTGATGTCTCAGGTGTCGCTGCTGCCCTGGGTGGTCCCCGGTGCCTCCTGCCGGGGTCTCCACCTTTGAGGGAGTGGGGTAGCAGGTACACAGGGCGAGGGAGAGGGGATTGGGAGGGACACATGTGAGGGATGTGCCCAGGCGTGTGAACTTGGACACCAGTATGAAACTTGGTCGGAAGTCGCATAACTGACTTTGTGTCACCCCGGGGGGGGGGCACCTGGAGCTATGGGCAGCACCCCCTTAAGGCTTAAGCCTCATGGCCAGTAAAATGACGAGTGTACTGGCACCGGGCCCTAATACCAGCTTCCCAGGCCCGAAGAATTCCGCCTGTGATGACTCACAGAGGGGCCGTGGCTCTCTGGGCGGTGCGGAAATGGTTCTGCCTGCCACTGCTTTGCTAACCAGCCGTCATGGTGGAAGAGGTGCCGAAGTGACCGCCTCTGCAGGGCCAGGCCCTGAGTCACTGCTAACAAGGTGGGCCGTGTGTGGCATGGCCACAGCCAGGCACCCCAAGGCTATCTGGAGGTGTGAGCGCACCACGCACGGATCCCCCTGTGACCTCAAAACACCCGCTTCCCTTCAAAATTGGTCCGAGCTCAACTCAACGTCCCTGGAACCCACCCGGCCACCTCTCCCTGGTACCAGGCCACATTTCTTCCGATTGCCTGAACAGAACCTCAAGTCTGAGACGGAAATCAAGAGGCAGCCCCTGGAATGCAGGGGCCGCTTGAGTGTGCTCGAGGCTTCCAGAGAAACAGGCTTCCCGTGTGCCGAGAAACAAGCACCATCAGCGGCAGGTAAGTGGCCGAGCAGCCGCCTGCACTCCCACGCTGTCTCCGACAGCCGTGCCCAGTTCAGGAGCTGTGGGAAACCTCTCGGGGGCCCCCAGAGGACGCGTCGGGGACCACACAGGTGACCGACTGTGACTCGGTGCCGCCCCTCACGCAGGGCCCCCCGCCAAGACCAGCCCGGCGGCCCACCCAGCGTGAGTTAACGTCTCCGCAGAACCACTCTCTCCACGTCTCCGCAGAACCACTCTCTCCACTCCGTCTGCGGCAGAAGCAGCCAGCGACTGTCTGAACGAGGTCACGGCGCGGTGGCAGAGGGACTGGCGGGGACAGGGCAGACCCTCCAGCCGCGGAGGAGACCTTCCCTCGAATTTTGAAATGCGCATCTTGTGCCCTGGAGGATGACTGTCGCCGGGTTTCTCATCTACGTGAGCGTCCTCTCCTGCGTGAGCAAAATCCCACTTGCAAAATAAACTAAGTTTTGCTGTAAGGTCTGTGTATTCTCTGGAAGTGCTCTGCTTAAAACACGGGACAAAGACTGCTACAGCCTGAATGTTCATGTGCCCTCAAAATTCTCGTTGAAACCTGGACCCAAAGTGATGGTCTGAGGAGAGGGGCCTTTTGGGGTGACTGGCCAGTAAGTTCTGGGCTGGCTTTGTGGGCCCCCCAAGGGGACCAGCAGGGAGCTGTCCTGGCCTGCCTGCAGCTGCACCCCGAGTGGTGTTTCAATCGGTTTCTAATTCTGACACCTTCCTGTTTCTTGCACATAAAATCCCATTAGCTTGACACGCCCACAAAACTCTCCTGTGTGAGGCAAGGGGGGTTATTTTTAAACCGCGTTTTCAAACCACGCGTGTGGGAAGGTGCGTGTTGGATCACCTGTGGTGGGGATCACGCTTCTCGGGGGCTGGTTCTGGAAGGGGGGAGCCACCAAGGGAGCCAGACCTCATTATTTCCTGTGTGCACCGAAGCCCCTCGTCTGCACAGCACGTGACCCACTACGCTCGTGACCAGCACCCCAGAACCCATGGGGTGGTGGAGTCCAGGGGCCGGGAAAGCTGGCCCGGAACTGGGTATTAGAACAGCAGCTTCAGACCCTAGGGCCAGGTAGGATGTTAGGGTGATGCTAACGCACTGAAGAAACAGAACCCCTGAGGCGCAAATATCACCACGTGATGTTCACCTGCCGCGTACTCCCATCCTGAAGGAAGGCAGGAGGCACCCGCTTTCAGCCTGAACAGCAGACAGGCCCTGTTAGTCCTCAGCTACTTGAGCTGGGGGTGCATTTGGGGTTTGGGGTTCAGGGTGGGAATCCCCCTGCCCACTGGCCGGGCAGAGCAGACAGTGCGGGGGCAGTCAGCGGGCCCCTGGGTTCGGACCTGGGCCTTGACGTCTGGACATCTGGGGTCTTTGGAGGCAGGGCCTCAGGGTTCGGAGCCCCAGCTGCCTGGTCGGAACAAGGGGTGTCCGAGTGCCGTCACAGCGCCCAGGGTGAGGGTGGCTCGGGGCATACGGATGAGCCGCCGAGGTGCGGCCGTTCGTGTCCACGGCTCCGTCGTCAGTACACGCCACTGGGGCAGCTGAGGGCAGCCGGTCATGCCGCCCTTGTGTCCTGGCCGTGTTCGCCGCCCCTCGTCTGCCACCGTGGAGGCGCTCCCGGGAGCAGCAGGCCCTGGCTGACCACTCCAACAGATGCAGGGCGAGCACTGTTTCGCTCTCTGCACGTGCACAGATGCACACACGTGTCCCGTAACAGCTCCTACAGTTGGCCGTGAACAGCCGCCTTGCCTCGGGCTGCCCGGTTAGGGCCTGACATCATCTGTAGGGAGGACTGGAGCCCACGTAGGGGCAGAGGCCCCCCGAGGTGGCCAAAGGACGTCTGGAAACCACAGGCCACCTGTGCACAGCCCAATGTCTCTCGAGAGCTATTACTGCAAGAAAGAACTGATATTCACAGACCAGTCTGGATGTCACTGCTTAGTTCTAGAAATGTGCTCCCTGAATTCTGAACTGTAAAGTGGTGACCATTGAGGGGATGGGGTCACACTGGAGGGAGGAGAGGCCAGCAGACGCTCGGATGCCGTGACCTCGGGGCCGGGCCCGTCCACTCTCATCCAGCCCCACAGCACGAAGCCTGGGGCGCGAGCCTCGGCTCTGCCACTGAGAAGCTCCAGGCTTGAGAGTCCCCGCATGGCCAGGTGAAGGCCATCTCCCTCCCGAGGACTCGAGAAGCTGTCTCACGGGCAAAGGGGTGAGAAGCCACAGTTATGGAGCGTTGCAGAAAGAAGCTAAACTAGGCCCCTTTTCAGACCCACAGTGACGTGCAGGAGCCAGAGCAGGCTGGGGAGTGAGGTCAGGGCAGCGGTGTGGAGCGGACAGGAGGGGAAGGCCCCTCCCGTCACAATGCCACAGCTGACCCACAGCCCCAGTGTACGCGAGGTCGTGTCGCGGGGGATGAGGTTCCAGGCAGGATGGAGGCTGCTGGGGACGGGGACGCGTATGCTGGGCTACCCAGGTGGGTCCCTGGAAGTGTCCTGTCCAGGTGCTTACGAGCAATCAAGGAAAAGAAGAACAAAGAACCAGGGAGGACCAGCTGGCCACCGCTGCCCTGAAGGAGAGACCTCGAGCACGTAAGCCGAGGCCTCCAGAAGCTGGAACGGGCCAGCGACGGGCCCCTGCTCTTGAGCTACAGAAGGGACGCAGCCTGCCAGGGAGACTCCCCCAAACTCCCAGAGGACGACTGTGCTCGCAAGTGGCTTGCTTTGCAAGTTGCTAGAGCAGCACCCGGAGCCGAGCCGCGGCTGGACCCACTGCCACGGGCCGGCCGGGGCGGGGCAGCACCGGGAGCCGAGACGCGGCTGGACCCACTGCCACGGGCCGGCCATGGCGGGGGCAGGGGGGGCGCAGCGGGGCACCGGCTGGAATTAAGAACTTCAGTGGGGCAGAGTGTGTGAGGTGGCACTCACCTCCTGAGCAGGACCTGGACAGCAGCGAGGTCCAGGCTGGGGCCGGAGCCCCAGGGAGAGAGGCCACGCATGACGGGAGCCACAGAACAGAGGTGTGTGTGGTGGTGAGAGACTGGCAGCGAGGGCAGGAGAGGAGAAAAGGCCTCGGAATTCAGCACCCTCCTCCTGCCCTTTCTGGAGTGATCACGTGGAGCAGGACGACTGGGGCCAGGGGCCAGCAGCGTCCTCTGCACCAACAGGTCCTCAGCACAGGGCGGATCTCAGCCTCAGCGCGCTCGGTCACCTGGGGCTGGTGCCCGCCGAACACCGCACCGGTTCCTGACCCAAGCCTGTCCCGTGACTGTCGCCAGCACAGCGAGCAAAGCCACCCCCCCCCGCCCTACCTGGATGTTGAGTCGCCCCCGATGTGCCCCCAGGCCGTAGCGCTTCACCGTGGACGCGTGCAGCTGGAAGTCTGTGACTTTTAAGGTTTCCAGGCCGAGAGGAGGACAATCTGGAAAAGACAGCACTCGTTACAACAGGGGAAGTGCTGAGAGAAAAGAGTCTCTGGCTTCGCTAAACCCGGCGCATGCTCTTCGTGTCCCCCAGTCCCTCGCCATCGCCACCCCCTCCCCGGCCCGCGTGCCGCACCCCCCGCGTACCCCAGGCAAATACCGTGCCAACCCGGTGCCGGCCCCCTTCCCGTGGCCTCTCCTCTCTGCCTGCCCGCTCGGTGCCCCCTAGCCGTCCATGCTACTGTCCGGGGCTGTTTCCAATCAAAGATCTTCCCCGACACCCCTCAGGCAGGGGCATTCCAGAGTGCTCGCACCGCTGAGCTCTGCACGCTAATCGGAGCTTGCTGACTTTGCTCCAGCAACTCCGGCCCTGAGGAGGGACAGCGGCGGGAAAGCTGTCGCCCTCCGCTCTGCAGACTGAGTATGTGGGGAACGACTCCTAGGCACCTGGGTCCAAGCTGCCCCGGGAATGAGATGCCGGCCCATGATGGAAGCTTCCCAGTAACGGGGGGAAACCGCTAGGTGAGGTAGGCCGCAGCCTTCAAGCCTGACCCTGGGGACAGAAAACAAAGTCTCCGCAGAACCAGGGGACAGAATCTAGTGCTATCACTCCTGGTGTCGCAGGGGCAAATGTGGGCTGACACAATGTTCCCGCGGGGTGGGGGGCCCCAGGGACCCGGGCACCTGGAACAGGCCTCGGGTCTCGGGGGGCTGCAAGGCCTGGCCAGGTGGCCGCCGGGAGGCAGCCAAGGAAGGAGCCCAAGCTGCTGGGAGCAAGCCGCCACCGCTCCTCCCCTGCGGACTCAGAGGAGGCCCTGGGCCTCACGGGAGCGGCCACGCGTCCCTGCCAGCGGCAGCCCGGAGCTGAGGCCTCAGCCTCCAGATTCGGCTCCGGGCCCTTGGGTCACACCCGCTGCCCAGCGATAGTCCCGGTTCCCACCGTCTGGCTGGGCACCTGGAGGCAGAGGTCGGCGTCTGCGGGCGCGGGGTGGGCCTGAGGAGGGAGGTCACGGGGTCACCGCCCATGGGACACGGCGGGATGGCTTCCGGGAGACGGGGCCAGGCTGGAGGGGTGTGACGTGAGCAGGCGAGTCTCAGAGGGGCTCCTGTAGCCAGCAGGACATTTCAGCAGAGGGGGCCTGCTGGCCGGCACCCTGGTTTTGGCCTGTGCTTCCAGGCCTGGGGGACGCGTGGGTCTGACAGTGTCTGCTCCCAGATGTTATTGAGCTGCCCCGGTCAAGCCTGCGGGCTGCTGACTTCAAGCGTCAAGGGAGAACAAGGCGACTGCTCAGAAGCCCAGCTGCTTCATGGAACCTGCTAGAACAGACACCAGCAGCTCTGCCTGCCCTATCGGGTCCTCCAGCTGCTGCAGCTGAGCCGCTGGTGCTGGGCCCCTCCTGGAGAATGCGGAGCCCCCCCCCGGGGCAGCCCCACCCTGGCCTCAGGAGGGCGCGCTTTCTCTCATGCTCCTCCATGGACAGCCCCTGAGCTCCCAGACTCGGGATAGCAGGCATGAGCTAGTCTGATTCGGGCCAAGGCCTGAGGGTCACTCACAGCCACGACTAGTCCTCTGTGGCAGACTGGGCTCCAGGAAACTCTCAACCTGCTGCTCGGAGCCCCAGCTCTGACCCCAGCTTGCAGGCTTCCTTGGTGGACTGGCCTGCCCAGGCCCCAGGCCTCACCCAGGCCCGGGCACCTCTCTCATCACCAAGTCCCAGCCCCTTGCTGCAGGCACAGGGGCCTCTCAGGAGCAATGGGCACCTCTGAGCCCTGGTGCCCAGCTGGGCACCGCCCACTCCTCAGCCCGATCAGGCCTGCCAGCCTTGAGTCCACACCCCAATACCAGCCAGGCACAGGCTCCGTTCAGACCCCAACACCCCTCCCAATCGAGCCACAGAAACACAAGCAGGACCACTGCCAAGAAGCTGCTTCCCAGCTCTGGTGAAGCTGTTCAGCCCGGGTGCCCCGTCCGCACAGAAAGCACCGCACTGCCCAGCTGCCACCTGTCTGCGTTCAGACTGTCAGACAGACAGACAGACAAGACCCCTGTGCCTCCTGCTGGGTGTGGATGGGCGTGTGCCGCTATTGTTACTAGCTAGATAGAGCAACAGTTGCTCCCCAAAACATTCCTTCCAGAAAAGAAAGCATCTCCTGTGTATATGAATATTTTCATCCAAAAAGGAAGCACCACAATCCAGCTGCACATTTGTCGAAATTGTCCATCCACGGACACACCGAAGCTTCGCCACCTCCTCCAGATGCACCGGGAGGAAGAAAGCACCTGAGCAGGGTGTTTCTCGGGGGCGCACCTGCCACCCGCTCGCAGCTCGGCGCTCAGCCCTGCCCCCAGGAGCCAGCCACTGGCCGGCCAGCAGCGCCCACCCCGAGAGCCAGCAGCTCTGTCGGCTCACGTTGGGAATCGCGCTCGTCCACCTTGAGGCGGCGGACACACAGGGCCCTCGGGCCCGGCACAGCGGACGAGCCTCCGGTGGGAGCCGCAGACGCCGGGCGCGGAGGTCGCGAGGGCCGAGATGCTTTTCCTTACTAGCAGGTGCGGTTTTGGAAGTGCGTGGTTTTGTGTGGAAGCGCTCTCCATTGCCCGTGTCACAGACGCAGACGCGGCGGGCGCTGCTCTGAGAACACACAGCGTCCCGGACAGGCCACGGGCCCCTGACGCCGGGGCCAGTGGGCTGCTCGGGTTTGAGAGTCGGTGGGCGTGGGGACCACTGGAGCGATGCAGGAGGCTTTCGGGCCGAGGCAGGGCAGGGGCAGGGGCCGGCGCAGGTCCAGCGGGGAGCAGGAGCTCTCATCCGGGCAGCAGGCACCACCAGTCCGGGTGCTGCCCGAGACGCCCCTGTGTTTCCCAGCCACCCGCCAGCTGCGCCACGTCCGAGGCGTCCGCCCCACCTCCCCTCCCAGGAGGGCCCGACTCAGCCCGTCCTGCGTCTGCCCGGGGGAACTGGGCCCCACGGATGGACGCCGGGTCTCCAGGTCCACCGCCTATGTGTGCTGGATGAGCGTGGGAGCTGCCGCCAGTGCCGAGGGCACCCAAGGGCCCACTCAGCCTCGCACAGCTGGGCGGTGAGTGCTCTTCAGCCCCTCCGCTGACCACCAGCCCCGCTCGCTCTCGGCCTACCTCTTCCCTGAACGCTCATGGTCTGAGCCGGTGAGTACTCAGAACAAGCACCCCTCGCCCACCAGAACGGTGGACTCCTGCTGGAGCCCGGTCAGAACAATGTGCAGACACACCCAGATGCAGCCCAGGGTAGAGCCAGAGCGGAGTGCAGCGGGAGCCCCAAGCACCCAGCCCACTCTGCCAGCCAGAGAACCCCGCAAAACGCTGAGTCGGAGCAAGCCCGAGGCCTGACGCAAGGAGCAAGGAGCCACCAGCCCCGCACAGCCCCGCCCCGCGCCGACGCCCGATCTCGTCCTGCAGGGAGCAGGCCAGAGGCAGGGTGCTGCAGGGGCCAGGAAGGCGCTCAGAAAAGGCGTCTTAGAGCTCATGGAAAGCTCAATTTGAACATCTGCATTCAGGGCTGGACTCCGGAGGCCCCGGAACACCCTGTGCGGCGCGGGCCCCGCTCCTCGGGTCTGTGTTCGGTGGCCCAGGAGGCGGGCGAACGGGGGACCCTCGCCTCATTCCACACCGCCCCCCCGGCACATGCTCCGTGCACGCACCGGTATTTCATGGAGCCTGTCCCGCTGCACAGAGCCACGCCGCTCCTCGCCACCACCACCCAGCACCGCGACAGCTCCCCACTCACCCCTTCCTCAACAGAGGAGGGGCGCTCACTGCGTTTCCCATCACGGGGTCTCTGTGCCAGGCGTCACAAGGCAGGTTGGGTCAGAACCCAGAATCTGGAGCATGCACCCCAAGACCCCACCCCAGACCCCAAGTCTGGCGGGTGCGAGACAAGTCACGCAACGTATTTCAAAGGGTCGTGAGTGGGGAGCAGCCGGTCGCTGTGTGCGCAGCCGGGCGTCAAGGCCCTCTGAAGACACCTGCTCGCTTCATCTTCATAGTGACGGACAGAAGCGCGTCGCCGTGCCCAGCGGCACAGAAACAAGACCCAGGAGGCCGAGGGAGCGCAACAGCTGCGAGGGTGAGTTCGCACCTGGAAATCAGCCGCACGTAAGCCAGCCCCAGCCCCCCATCTGCCGGCTTCAGTCTCGGGCGTGACAGCCGAGCCCTGCGGCTGCTGCCGGCACAGCAGACCAGAGCAGCAGAGCTGCGCGGGCGTCAGCCGCGGCAGAGGGGGGCGGAGGCCACGGCCGCCGCCCGCTGCGACTGTCTGCTGGACGCGGCGCAGAATTCCTCACGCCCTCAAGCGCACTGCCAGGGACAGACACGGCTGGCCAGAGCCCCGCTTCCACTGCTGTCCAGAGGCCCAGTCGCTCTGACTCAGGACATTCTTTCCTTCGCCCTTCTCAACTTGACATCGCCTTTGATCCTGCGGTCTGAGTGAGGAGACGGCTCCCTGCCGCCCAGACAGCTTTTGCGGCGGCTCCTCGGGCTCAGGCGCGGCTGGCCCCCTTCAGGGTCTTGGGAAAGGAGCTACTGTGGCCCCATCCACTCGCCCCTGGACAGCCCCCTGACGGCTCCACATCGCCGGGGCCCTTCGGACCGGCGCCCTGGCCTCTGCCCAGGAGGTCTCACGAGATGCTTCCTGGGGGCTTCACAAGGGATTCGGGCCCCTTCCAGGGAGCGGACTGCAGAGAGGCCTGGGCGATCCTCCAGCCCGGGGCCTGACGGCGGCCCTCAGCTGTCAGGCGCGCGAGCTCAGGGGTCTGGTCGCGTCCCCACGCGCCAGCAGTCAGGCAGAGGAGCCTCTCAGGAAGGGGGTCAGCCCCCCTGACGCGCCGCTCACATCCTCCTGCAGCCTGGGGGCTCTGCGTGCTGAGTGGGCCGGGGGGCGGGGACTGGCTCACTTGAAAAGCCTCCCAAGGCTGCTCCTGCCCGCACCCCTCCTTCCACCACCTCACCTGAAACAACTGCAAACCACACCCCTAACGCTGGATTCATCAGCAAGTCCCCAAAGTCAGTCCGTGGTGAACGAAACTGCGTCATGAGTCCTCCGAGCGCGTCACAGAGGGAGCTGACGCTTTGGGTCCTACACATCGCTTCTAGAAAGCCAACAGGTAGATATTTGTTTAAAGTGCCGTTTATACAAGAACTGGGGTGTGGGCAGAGGTGTGGGGGTGAGAGGACTCCCCAGAGACAGCGTGGGGAGCAGGTCAGGTGGATTGACTGAAGTCCACTGCCGCGGGGGGCAGCGGGGAGACAGGGGCGGTCTTCCGCGCCCTGGGGGCCCCTCCCTGGCCGGGGATCGCACTCAGGCCACCATCTGATAGTGCTGCTGAGAGCTTGATGGCGCTGAGTCTTTGAACCCTGCACTGCCACGGAGACCCCAAAATGTCGCTTCTCAAACCTTAATCACTTGCATATTATCTTCATGTATTTCTCTCTAACCAGGGGCAACCTACTCTACTACTTACTGCATATCCTTATTTAAAGTAATTTTAGAAATATGTTAATGTAAAAGAAAGCCTTATGGCTGGAAGGTAACATAGAAAATACGTTCATGATCTCAGGGTGTGCAAAAATAAACTTTAAACATAAAACAAAAGCAATGAAGAGAGTACCGATAATTGGTCTCTTTCGATGTGCGAACATCCGTTATTCAAAAGACACCATGAGTAGACAGAGAAGGTGAGCCCGGGAGTGTGAGGAGATATTTGTCCATATCTGACAGAGGACTCGTATCCATAACATCTCTCAGAAATCACGCAGCCAAAAGGGACAAGATTAACATGAGCAGACCCTGAACAGACGCTCCCGGGAAGACCCTGGCGGTGATTAGCCCGCGGGAAAATGCAGACTCAGCCCACCATGAGCTCTACCTGTGCAGAGCCCCGGGAGGAACACGTTTAAGGCTCGTGAGGAAGCCAAGCTGCCTTGCCGGGGCCAATGTCAGCGGTGCGCCGAAAGACTCCTAGGTTATCTGCTGAAGGCGCGTCCCGCCAGCCAGTGCGCCGGGCGGCTATTCCCGAGCCCACCCGCCTCGCGGCGACGCCAAAGCCCGTGTGCCGGGCGCCCGGAGAGCCCAGGCGTCCGCTGCGCCATGAGGGAGAGCAATGCCCGTGTGCTCGGCATCGCAGGAGGCCTTGAGGCTGAGCCCCCGGGGCACCCCGCTCCGCCTCGGGAAGCAGGCAGTGCCCCGTGCCACCGGCCCCGGGCTCGGCCTATGGGCTCACCAGGCCGCTGGAGCGGGCCGCCCTCCCTCGGGGAGACCTGCGAGGCGCGCTGACCGCGTGAAGCTGCTGTGCTGCTCGGCAGAAATCTCGAACCCGAAGCTCCTGGGTCCAAATCCCTAGGTTGGCACATACAAGCTGGTACCCCAGGCAGAGGGCGCATGACTGGGGCCCATTTTCCTCACCTGTGATCATCAGACTTCGATCCCCCCTCCTCCGCGCCTCCCCTCCCCCTCCGGAGGACCCCAGGCCCGGCTGGAGGCCGGAGAGGCACAGCCCAGCGTGCGGGCAGCTGTGGGGTCCCCGAGGAAGGTAACGGCAGTCTCCGTGGAGGAAGGGAGCTAGGTCAGGGGAGACAGCCACGTGCTCAGGGAAGTCAGACCGACCGTGGGCCCCAGGAGAGCGTCCGCGTGCCGGAGCGTCGCCTGAGTGAGAGGCGGTGAATCTCTCAGCCCCACATGGGTGGCGAAGAAGAGGCAGAAGGTCCCAGCGGCCCCTCCCCAAAATCTGCAACCAGCTGCCGTGCCAGGGACCAGCGCCCCCAGACCAGCAGCAGAACTGGTGTGCGAGGAGCTCACTTACCTTCTCTGATGTCGTCTCGGGCCACAGAGACACTGTACTCGTCACTGGCCTCCTTCTCGGAGCTCTGGGTCCTCATACCTTTCCTGTTGCTATTTTTACCTAAGGAAAAGAAAAAAAAAAATACCTCAGCGCATCCCGAGATGGTGAGAACCAACCATTGTTTCGCACGCAGAAGCCATCTGCACCCCGATTCCTGCCTCCGCCTCCCCGTCCCGATCGCAGCACCCCGGGCTCCCAGGTGCTCATGCCAAGCACACCCAGGAAACCCAGACACGGGCAGCAAGGGCCACGCCAAGCCTGAGAACACTGTGGGGTACATCCGGCCCCCACGCACCTCCCTGGTGACACAGAACCGGAACCCGGACTCGGCCCCCAGAGCGGCAGTCCCTGCAGGCTGGCTTCTCCCGCCGGCTCTCTGCACGGGACCTCGGGGCTGCCGATGCGCCCTGCGTCAGCCCGGGGCCACTGCTCACGGCCGGACCCCCCAGCTGCCTCCTTCCAGGCTCCAGGTCACGGCCCCCCCCCAGAACCTCGCACTTTCTAGTCGCCCTGTGGAGTGCCGCCCTTCAGCTCACTCTCCTCTGGCTAAGTCCCGCTGAGCTTGCCGGCCTCGGCCCTGGCACCCTCTCCCCCTCTCCTGCCGCCTCCCTGAGTCCCCACGTCAGCGCCCCTCTGAGGGGCTCTGGTGGCAGCTGTCTCAGTCAGCTGGCTTCTCTGCAGAGCCTGAGCAGGGCTGTGGTGCGCGTGATGCACGGTCGTCCTCTGCCCGGTGACGCTTCGGGCCAAGACGAAGCGCACACGGGTGGCCCCAGCTGGCGAGGGGCACCGTCTCGGTTAGCCGAGCTGCTGGGGTCACGCGATTACCCTCGGTGACTTCCACCGAGGGTCATGACGAAAGCCCTGGTGACGCGCTTCTCAGGCCTGCACCCCATGACTAGAGGGAGAGCGCCAAGGAGAAGGGGGGGAGGAGGGGCGGAGGCCGCATCTGGGCTTGCTCGCTGGCTTACCCCAGCGCCTGGTACGCAGCAGGCTGAAGGAGTGAATGGAGTCGTGACGGCCAAGCAGACGGGGGGGGGGGGGGGCAGGCCTGGGGGTGCTGGGTCTGGGCTTTAGAAAGAAAGTTCAAACACCAGGAGAATTTAGTGGGATGTGCCAGTGAGTGAAATCACTGCAAAATGCTCTTCATTAGAAAGACATTTATCAAGAAAATCTTAAATCTTAAAAAAAATTCAAAGGGCAGCTGGCCCCGTCAGCGATCCTTTCCTCTTCCTTTTCTTGGGAAATGCCAGCTGGGAGTGTCTCATCTGAGCTGAACATTCACAAAACTAAGTGTCCCCTTGGGTGAAGGGAGTCAGCAGATGAAAATGCTGAGGAAGGCCAGCAGGGGGAGGCTCCTGGGCCTGGCGCCACGGCCCGGCCGCTACGTCACCCGGTGCTGGCCAGCGGCTGCGTAGACCTGTCACTGCCCTGACCGAGGGCGGCTCTTGCGAGGGCCTTGTTGCACTGCAAAGCCCGGGGCCTGACCCTGACAGGTCGGAGTCTGACTTGACAGAAAGGCAGGACGGTTACATAATATTGGAAGAAAAAGCCAAAGATCGAGGAAGGAATGTTCCACCCCAACCCTCCGGAAGTGGGTCACTCGTGGCGCACCTCCCTCTGCCAGGGCAACCTCAACATGAGGAGCATGCATTCGAGGACGCACGCACCTCACCGCACCTCCCGCTCACCTTCTGAGGCCCAGGCCCACGCCCCACAGCAAGGAAGAGGCCCCTGCTCGGCTCTGGGGTCCCCTGAAAGCCCAGACGTGGGCACACGCACAGCCGCTCGAGAGCAGGACCCCCATGAGGGGCAGATCCCTCCCGAGGCAG
>NW_004567112.1:3141801-3144641 GCF_000260355.1 Condylura cristata | reverse complement strand
CGGCGAGGCAGCACACGGGGTGTGCAGACGCCAGGAGCCAGCGTCGCATCAACATCCCGCCGGCTGCGTGACTAAACTGAATTCCTTAAAAGTAGCAAACTCAACTGCCAACGAGGCCACATGTTCTATTCTGGTCTGCGGCGGCAACTAGACGCTTCTGGGCCCGTAGGAAGCTACTTTCTGCCGTCTGCACTAGACGCTGACAGTAGCAACCCCCCAGAAACTGGAAAATCCTGGGCTGCTGATTTCCGCGTGCCTCAGGAACTCCCAGCCCAAGGCGTCTGAGTCCCCGGGACGCCGCCCAGCGGGTCCCGCCCGCCTCTGCCCCAGTAGTGGCACCCGAGGGCTGGGCAGGTGCTCAGGGCCCAGATGCGCCATCAGCGCAGCTTCAGCCTCACACACGCACCGCAGGAGGCCAGACGCAGGCACCACCCACCGAGACCCGCCTGCAGGGCGCTGGGGAACCACGGGGGCTGTTTTGAGGAACCCCGGCCTCCAGTGCAGCTTCTCCCTTCAGGGTCCCCCTCGGTACCCACACTCAGGGCCGGTTTCTGCAGCCAGGGGCACAGACAGGGCCGAGGCGGTGTCTAGAGTGCTGCGTGCATTTTTTTTTTTTTAATGAAACGACCCCTCCCCCTAGAATTTTTTTTAATGATTTTTTTAAGATTTTATTCATTTATGGAAACAGAGCTAGAGTACAGGCCAGAGGTGCAGGGGCGATGAGAGGATCAGCAGAGACAGAGTGGGGAGCAGAGCAGGCCGACTGATGAAGTCCAGCGGGGAGACAGGAGGGGTCTGCCATGCCATGGGGGTCACCTCCGGGGCCCGGATGGAACTTGCACTGAGGTGGCTGCGGCCAGCTTCCCGTGCGCACTCTAACCTGTTGCCCTACAGGGGAGAGGCCTCTCCCTTCCCCCCTCCCTTCCCCCCCCAGAATTTTCTTGAGCATTTATCTGTGCAAAACATGTTGGGCGGAAGTCTTGAGGTGAGCATGTGACATCGCGATAGAAAGATTCCTTCCTACTTACTCAGGTGTGCCAACACACTGCCTGGCCGTGCACACACACACTGAAATACACACGTGACGTCTTCTTAACGCTCACGCACAGAGAGGCGGTTTCTGCCCAAGGCCAGGCGCCGGAGGAGATGCGAAGTGAGGCCTGACAGCAGCGTTTTCCAGCCAGCAGCCGCTGGGCCACAGAAAGGGCTTTGTCTGAGGCCACACAGCACGGAGGCCGACGCGTCAGTCGCCTCCCCCAGGCTGGGGCGCGGGGCGGCACCCCGCACAGACACGCACTCCATCATGCTGGGCAGAGACGCACAAACCAGCCTGGCCCGCAGCCCACGCTGCAGATTCCGCGGGCTCGGGCCCGGGGCCAGGCCACGGCCGGCGTCACATGCCAGGAGGCGCGAGCGGGCTGAACCACGGGGTCCCAGCAGCTCCAGGTCCTCTACCCCATGGCACAAAGGAGGGGAAGGGGCTCTTGAACCCCCCATTTAGAGTCTTGTCTATTAACACGTTTCCCTCCTATGGCCTGGGGAGGGAAGAGGCAGTGCTAGAGGCCCTGTGTATGTCTTTGTTCTTTTTTATTCTCTTTATACAACGTGGCCACGAACCAAGGTCATCGATTTGGAGACGAATTGTAAAGCAAGTACACACCCATCCACTCACCACCCCCAATTTTGGGGGTAAGTTGTTTTCATCCAGAGACAATGAAAACGGGGACCTCAGACCCACCCTCTGAGCCCTAAAGCACTCAGGGGCCGGACCCGGAAGCCTCTGGGTGAGGCTCGAGACCAGCAAATGAGCAGGCCTGGAGAGAAGCAGGGGTCAGAGCCCTCTGAGGAATAAGATTCGGGCAGTCCAGGGCTAGCCAGTGAAGGGGCAGCCGGGAGGCTGAGCAGAGCCCACCGCCAGACTCTGTGTCAGCAGTGATTTTGCAGACAGTGACCACTTCGCTTCCTCCAAGTCCTGGACTCTGGGGCGAAGGTGTTCAAGGAGGCCCTCAGAACCGCACGCCGAGCCCACGCCCCCTCAGCGGAGGGCTCCGTGTTCTGCATCCGGGTGCTAGCGGCAGGTGCACGAATCTACACGCATCACAAAACTGCAAAGAAGCACACGTGTGTTACATGTGCATCTACGCGAGTGCATTAAGACTGGTGAGATGTGGACACGGGCCAGCGCCAGCGTCCTGGCTCGGGCCTATGTGGCGGTGAGCCCCAGCCCACAGGGGACACTTCTGGTCGGAACCACTGGCATCTGGTGGGCAGGGGCCGGGGCGCCCAGGACAACCCAGCACACACACCACGGACCCGAGTGCCAGCTGCCAAGGCGCCAAGAGACCCCGCACTGCGCTTCAGGAAAACGGGCTGTGGGGAAAGTCGCTGCAAGCTGTTATCTGCAGTTCCCTGTGTCTATAATTATTTCAGAATAAAAACTTGAACATTTCTTCTTTAAGATTTCACACTCTGCTCAGAATATCAGGGCAGAGCCGGCACGTGGCCCAGAGGGCACCTTCCCGGGTGCGTGAGAGGCCAGTGAAGGTCACAGCCAGCGCTCACCGCAGGCCCATGCCCCGGGCTCCCTGAGCAGCGCTGCTCTCGGGGCTGGGACCCGCGTCCCTCCTGGAAACACACCCCTTGCTGCTTTCACAGAGGCTGCCCTTCCCCTCAGACACAGACTCTGGAAAGTATCTCACCATCTGCAAGACAAAGCACATGGGAGGCGGCTGGACCGGTTACATCTGCGCTGCAGACCCACTGACCGCCACCTCACTCCTCGAGCTCTTGGGGCCTAGATCCAGGTGGGTCAACAGCACAGCAGCGCCCCCCCACCCCCC
>NW_004567112.1:3139710-3141631 GCF_000260355.1 Condylura cristata | reverse complement strand
CCAAGGTGGGCGAGCTGCTGCTCACGGGTCCCGGCCCCTCCTGCCGGACATCACCCCGTCTCCCCACACGGGCTCCAGGGTGCAGAGTTCCACTGCCCACACCCGGAAAGTACGCGCTAAACGTCTCTCCTGGCTTGCCTAGTTTGGGGGGAGCCTGTGAAGTCCCCCCCCATGATTCACTGGAAACGCGTGCTGAGATCACACAGGCCTGAGGGAGCCCTGAAGATGAGCTTCAGGCGGTCTGCAGTTTGGGGACCAGAGACCCAGCTCTCAGCACATGTGACGACTTTCTCAAAGTCCCCAACTTCTGTGGGGTCCGGGGGCGGGGAGATGGGGGGGCCAGTGTCCTGCTCTGTCTCCCCAAGGCCTCACCCAGCACCCACAGCAGGGGGTCAGTTCACAGAAGGGTCAGCACCTGCTGACCCAACAGAAGCCTTAGCTGAAAACTTCCCCGAGTGACCCCTGACACGGTCAGGCGGGGGCCCCCGGCTTCACCTTCCTGTGTGCAGACAGCACCCGTGCAGAGGCGGCGTCTGAGCCCCGACCGTCGGGTCTAGGCCCAGACCCGGGTGTTCGGCGCGGCGGCACACTAAGTCTGGGGCGTCTTTCAAGCCCCCCAGCCCTGCGGCCCCTCAGTCGATACCAGATCCTACTGTGTGTGTCTCCTACCCTCCCCATCACGCCCAGCACTCGGCCCACCCAGAGCAGACACTCACGGAGAAAGTCGCGGGCGGATTTGAGTCAAACAAGGGCTGGCCCTACAAGCACAGGAACAGGGCCGCGAGGGGCTATGCAAGTTTCTTGTATGTCAGAACCGCGGGCTCCGTCCACTAAAGTCCGGAAGAGCCGCTGTCTCCGGAGCGCCGAGGAGCTAGAGCATCGTCCACGCAGCTCCCGACGGAGCACGGCGCAGGCTCGGCCTCTCCAGCCCCATGCCTGCTAAGCCACGCCACTCTGAGAGCCCGTAAGCCCCCAGATAATGTTGGAAATTCTGGAAGCTTCCTTTCAGGGTGATAGGACTCACAGAACTGCTTGCCCACTCACGGCGTCACCCCGACAAAAAAACCCAGCAGGGCCCCAGACGGCAGAGCTCGGCCCCCACACCTCCCTGGCAGCTGACTGCCAGTTCACTGACAGTCACCCAAACACATGCCCCCAGGCCAGAGCTGTGAATCGCCCAGCACAGCCCTGCAAGCTCCCTGGGGTTAAAAGACTGGGACCTGGCGCTGGAACATCCGGAACAATTCAGAGAAATCCCCCGCCCCCCGCCCCTCGAGAGCAGGGCCTAGCTGGAAGCCCCTTCTGCTGGGAAGTGGGTTTGCCGTGGGGTCTCACTGGCGCTGTGCCCTCTCCTGAGTGCCAGAGGCCGAGTCCCGGACGGAGGCTGCAGGGCACCCTGCCCGCCCCAGGTGGGCAGAGGATGCCAGGGTCCCCAGAGGGCAGGGGGAAAGTTGCTGAGCGAGCCCCTGGCCGGTGAGGGACCCTGCTGGGCCTTCCCCTGTGCCGACACAGGCCAGCCTTTCACACGGCCAAGTCGGAAACTCACTCTCTGAAAACGCCTGCAGGAAGAATGAAGAAGTGGGCAGAGGAGAGAAGTGTCTGGCAGAAAGGGCCGGTGCCCAGTCAGTCAAACTTGGGACAAGGGGGCCCCAGCTCCCCAGGCAGCTCCCCAGAGCAGGGCTCCTTAGGCTGGAGTTCGGGAGTTTGTGGGGCGCGGGTGTACCTGGGGCCTGCGCCAGGCAGGGGTGCTCATGGGGTTCTCAGCCCACACCCCCGGGCAGAGAGCCTGGGCCCCCACTGCCGGTGAGGCTCCAGCAAGGCACCCCCCCCCACCCGGGGCGGAAAGTGGTTTACCTGGCGGAGGTGCCTCCAGAGCCACCTCCTCGCGCCTGGCCGCCTTCTTGGGCTCCCGCGGGCGCGG
>NW_004567112.1:3138136-3139248 GCF_000260355.1 Condylura cristata | reverse complement strand
GCCCTCCGCCTTCCCTCCCTCCCCCTCCGCCAGGCCCGAGGCACCGGCCCTGAAGGCAGGTGTTGAAGATCGCTCCAGCCCGTCGACTGTCTCCCACCCTCGGGCGGGCGCTCTGGTTCCTCTCTCTGGGAGCTGCCCGCTGGCCTGCTCCGGAGACTCGGGAGTTTCCCACTGCAGAGGCGGGACCCTCCAGTTTCTCAGGGCGCAGACAGGGGCCCCAAGAGGAGAAAGCACTCACCTGCCATCCCAGGGCAGATTCCAGCCGGAAGCCGGCCTCTGCCTGCCCAGGCGCTGCCCAGCAACCTTCTCCAAGGGCCTGCAAACCTCTCTCTCACTCAGCTTGACTCTGATCCTAGTTCTGAGCTGTGATGGGGCCTCCCTGAGCCCCCAGAGCCCCTGACTCTGAGAGTAGGGTTCCCTTGGGGGTAAGGGGGAGCGCTCCTGGGGGACCCTGCTCCTTGGGGAGGGTGACTCTTGGAGGACTGGGAGGGCTGCACCCCGACACCCACGGCCGGGCCCTGGGTGAGGCAGGCACAGCTCACAAATGCGCCCCTCCTTGGAAGGTTGCTGGCTTCAGGCTGGGGTGCTGGGGAGGGGAGCGACGGGCCTGCTGTGGCTGCTGCCCCAGACGGCCATGCATGGGGCCAGTGTCCTGTGTACCCCCGGCTGTGCAGGTGGGGGTGTGGCACTGCCCGCAGGGGAGACCTGGCCACACCTCTGGGAGGAAGCTGCTTGGGGTGGGGAGGGGGATGTGCGGTCAAGGTCACCTTCAGAGGCTCAGCCTCGGCCAGTGTGGGGTCCAGGTCCTCCTGGGCCTCTTGTGCTCTCCCAGGAATTCCAGCGCTTCTCTCTGGCGCTTGCTGTGGTGCATTGAATCCCTGCTCTGGCTTCAGACCCCCCTGACCTCCCGCCCACCACATTGCACCTCCCTCCAGCCAGAGAAAGTTCTCTCCCTTAAGGCTCTGGATTCTGTGACCAGCCAGAACTTCCCACCTCCCTTCTCTTCCCACAAGGCGCCACCACGCGGCCTTGAACCGAACTTACCCACAGACCCTGGGCTCATGCGGCAGGGGGCAGGGCAGGGGGCGGGGTGTCCTTGAGGGCCATTTTGC
>NW_004567112.1:3131841-3137966 GCF_000260355.1 Condylura cristata | reverse complement strand
TCTGGGGAGAGAACTCCCCATTTCCGGGAATTACTTCTTTGAGCCACACAACAGGCAGGGCTTGGGCCAGGACTGTTGCCCCCACTTGCCACCGGGCATTTTCTCACTGTCCCCGCACAGGCCACCTAGCCAGGCCACCCTTCAGGACAGAGCTCCTGGGCACAGGCCAGAGCAGAAAGGCCAGAGAGCAAGGAAGGGGTGGCAGGTTTAGGCGGGGCCCATCCTGTCTCCGAGGGCCAGAAGCTCTGTATTTTGCTGGGAGTCCCCCAGGACACATGCCAGGGGCCGGCCCCATCCCTCTGCTCCCCCCGGCCAAGCAGTCCTGGCAGCGGGTCCATGACCTCCTCTGGATCGCTACCCCCCTCCTCCTTGAGACATCCCCAGGGATCAAGTGTTCTTTTATCTGAAGCCAGGAACTCCAGACAGCAAAACAGCAGCAGTGATACCCCCAGAAGTCCCGGCAAACTGTAGGCCGTACCGCCAAGGGCGCACCCGGCATCCTGGCAGAGTCCCCGCAGAGACCCCAGAGCTTGCTCCCCATGCAGACGCCCAAGCTACTCCCCAGACCTTTAGGACCTGCTAGCTGTGGGGGGGAAATGAACACTGGCATGTCTGTGACACCCCTCAACAACTCTGAAGCAGTTAGCCGGAGACTAGCCTTCTCCCTCCTGCTTTGCAGAGACGGAGACCAAGACCCAGACTGTCTCGAAGATGCACAGCAAGCCAGTGCCCGTCGGGCCAAGGCCTGCCCTCGCCTCCACCCAGCAACTCACGGCAGCCAGTGGGGCTCACAATAGCCCCACATCCGTGCTCTGGAAGTGTTCTTCATTGGCCCCCTTACATAAACACAACAGCGCACCCCTATTTTGTCGGGTCTGGTAGAAGTCGTCCTGCCCAAACGTGATTCTCAACACGCCCCTGGAATCAGGGAATTCATCCACTAATGGCTCTTCTCTTTATTGCTGCTTGCTTGCTTGATTTCCTTGGAGGGACACAGAAGTAAAGCAAGCAGAACCAATGAGACGGGAACTGATTGCCTCGACCCGTCTCCCGCCGCGGGCAGCCGCTGCTGGCCCGGGAGCTGCCTCTGGCTGCCTCTGGAGCCTTCTCTCTGGGGCTGCAGGTCCGGGAACTCAGGGCACGGCCGGAGTGGGTGAGGTTTGGGCGCTGGGGGGACAACGCTGACCTCGGTCTGCGCCCTCCGAACTGCTCACCCCTGCGGCCTGCCAGCTTCCCAGAGGAAGACTTTGTCCCGTTTCTCCTTGAGCTTCCAAATAGCTGACAAAGCCGTGCGTCCTGGCTGGCCGTCTTCGCTAATCCTCTGTTCCCTCTAGCAGGCCCAAGCCTACAGATGGCACGTCCAGGTCATGACTGTTTGCCACTGCAGCCTCTGACTGGCCCTCACCCTGCCTGGGACGCTACCAGGCTTCTCCCAAAAACATCCGCTCCTATGTGCTCTCCCACTGAAGAGCCCCAAGGCCGACCGGTCCCCACACGTGCTGCTCCCATGCGGCGCCCAGGCTCACACACCCAGACATAGCTCCCCCGGGGGCAGTGATACGGCCTACCTGCCACTGTCCCTGTGCACGCTCATTAGCTCTTTATAAACGAGTGATTGTGAGGATTGGCTGATTTCACATCCTCCAACCGAAGAAAGAGAGGACAAGAGAGAACATTCTCAGGAAGTCTTCATAGCATGACTAACCTGAGCACCAAGCCTTTCATGGGCTCAGACAAGAATGCTTCTCTCCAAGATCTTTTTTGTTCTCAACCTAGTATTGTCTTTGTTTAACTCAAGTCTGGGACCCTAACAAAAGACCTAGCATCTGCCCACAGTGGAAACAGAGGTGGGTGAAGCGCTGACCTTTCCAGAACACGAGCTGTGCTGTGAAGCCAATCAGCTGGGCAAAGACGGACTCAAAATGGCAGCTCCCAGCTCGGCTCCCTCCTGGCTTCTGAGTTCTTCAAAGCATGTTCCTTTCAGCCGACCCCTTGTTTGCATCAGTTGGGAATCTATTATGTACATTTCTGGTGAGCAAAGTAAGCTAGGGTTTATTCACTCACTCATTCCTCAGGCTCAGGATTCTGCTAAGCCAGTCTCTGTTACACCACATAAATCTGCGCTTGTCAAATTACCCTCAAGCCCCTTACAGAGCTAATAATTTTTCAAATATTTATGAGCCCCTAGGAGAAGATTTATGTTAAGCTGTATAACAAGGAACAATACACCAGCCACACGGGTCCGGAGAACATTCTGTTGAAACAAATGTTGTCAGGACGTCAATACTTTTATAGCGCTTTTCGCAATGGACTTTCACACCTGTTCATTTCTCTAATTATCCCGGCGACGTTTACAGTCAGAGAAGATGAAAATGGAATTTTTTTTAAGATCTGTAATTTGAAAAATTAACTGCTATATAAAGAAAAATATACGCTCAGGCACAGTCATTGCTAAAAATACAGTCCGGAGAGAGATGCTTAGAGCTACTAAGTTGTTATGGCAACTATGATCATAATTACGAAGCCGGAGGGTTTTTCCCGTCATGGCTCTGTTGCGATGTGGTGGTTTAAATGTCAGTGTCCTTTGCAATGTCCTCAATCTCATCACTACATAATCACCCATTTCATATTTAATTTTCAGCCTGTTTCTCCCCCCTCTGCATGCTGTAGACCCGGCCTCCCCTGGCGGGCCTCCGTCTCAGGCCGGGTCCCGCTGGCCGCCCGCGTCTCCCTGACTACGGCTCTAACCTGTGACCGCGTGTTTGGTTTCACCTGGGGAAATTTGCTTTGGCCTGAGATTGTCCACTGGTAAACAATCAGTCGCTGTTGCGAAAGTTTGCAGGAGCCAGCCAACAGACGCGGTCTGTGTCCTGGGGCCTGGCATCTCTCGGCCACCTACGACGTGCAGGAAGGGGGCGCTGCATCTCTCGGCCGCCTACTAAGTGCGGGAAAATTTCCGGGTGTGACCACCTCCAACTTCGGTGCTGGTTTTTCCATTGAGGCCCCTCCTGTCTCCGTCCTCCAGCTGTCCACCCCCCCAGAGGCTGTCCACCCCCCAAGAGACTGTCCGCCCCCCCAGAGGCTGTCTGCCCCCCCAGAGGCTGTCCGCCCCCCCCAGGCTGTCTGCCCCCCCCGCCCGAGGCTGTCTGCTGTCCACCTTTGGGCCACGTGTCCTTGCGCTTTGGGCTCTGACGGGGGATGATCGGTAGCAGGCATCAATATGAGACAGGTAGGAGGTGGGGAGAGATCTGGAAACTTCCTCAGGTATTTTGCCCCAAACTTGCATGCACACACTTTAACCCCAGTGCCCAGAGGGGTCTCTGGGCTGTCCCATTTTAGCCCCCATGCTCGGGTTCTGCAGAGTGCTGGCCAGTGGTGGCTTCCTGTGGGCCTAAGTCCGTTGTCGCTGGTTTCTAGCACCGCCAGAGTCCCGCTGGTCCCCTCCACACTGCCCACACCTGGGGTCCCTTCAGTGCACATCAGCTCACCTATGTGGGCCTCCATCATGGCTGATTCTCTCCTTCCACACAGCAGAATAAACTAGGAGTCCAGTCACCGGCTGGGGTCATCCATGGGGCAAGTGGGCACAGGATATGAAGAAGACACTTAGCGAGCCCAGAAGGCGGTTGGCGAGAGGAAGGTGAGCAGCGCCAGGAAAGGGGTGCGTGGGTGATGGCGTCTCAGTCACAGCTACCAGCTGGCAGCACCAGGACCCGGCGCAGCATCCAGGGCTGGGGACCCAGCAGGAAGGAGCCCTGAGCGTGGCTGGTGGGCGTGGGCAGAGTGGCCCGCTGGAGAGCGGCTGCGTCCTGAGCACCCACGGAGCACCCAGCACCCCACGGGACTGCGAGAGCACGAGATTTGGGTTGAGACACACTGAGAAAGGAAAGTGGAGCTGAGAGCAGCTTTCCTCCCACTGAGATGTCTGGGCCAAAGAGAAGGTCACATTAGGACGCAAACCACTGACACGACTTTGACATCGCCATGAGCAATCAGAAGGCTTTGGCCATCGGCAATACCTGACATGTGAAGAAAGCAATCCACTGTCATGACCGTCTTCTCTGGAGTCCGTCCAAAACAATCATTTAGTAACGCGGGTTAACCTCCTTTTCTTCTACCACCCCGATTACTACTAGGGAGTAACTCACATGGGACTAGGTGAGCGAACGCAGCGTGGTGAAAGCATTGTGTACGGGCCCTCCCTGGTGGTGCACCAGGTTCCAGCGCAGCCCCCGGAGGCTCTCGGAAGCCACCGCAGCACAGATTCGAGTCCCAGCCGGGGAGGCCACCACATGGCACAGCAGAGCTCTCTTGGTCTGCCAGCTGCTCCCCTCAGCGGTGTGTTTCCCCTCAGACCTGCCTATTCTGCTCCCCACTCAGTCTCTGGGGAATCCTCTCACCACCCGCACCTCTGGCCTGTACCCCAATTCTTGTAAATTGATAATTTTTATTTTATTTTTGTGAATAAACTTTACCATAAAAGCATTGGTGTTCTGTCCACTCGCCTGCTGGGAATCCCTCCGTACACAGCAGTGTCAAAGGAAGACATGCAATAATACCCCGTGCAGGAAGAAGCGAGGGCCCGGCCCCCTCGACACATGACCGATTAAGAGCTCACCCGGAGCAGGAGTCATTCGTTTCTTTCACTTTAATTACGTGGACCCCTGGGGCTCCGTCGGGAAAGACTTGGCATCGTTCCTCACACCTGGGTCTCAGCCCGAACTACCTCGCGGTGGTAAATCATGTGCTTAAATGCAGCAGCAGGCCTTGGGGAGGTGGGGGGACACGGGGCGCCCCGGAGCAGCAAGCCCTTCAGTTCCCTTCTGACCAAGCACATTTCCCCAAAGGAAGGGAGATACCACGGGGCTCTGGGCATCATTTCTATTTCTGGGGTTAACTTCCGAGGCGGAAAAGCCCGACACTTTTTGATTCCAACCATCACTGGCCGCCGTGGCAAAACTTGGAGAAAATTCCCCAATCGCATTTTAAATCCCAGTTCCCAGCCCCCAGTGGATGAAACAGAAAGCCTGTTTGTTCTGGCTGCTTCCATTCTCCATCCTGGAGGTAGAGCAAGGAGTGTGAAATACTGAAGTGTTTAAAGTTTGCATTTAAATATATAAACAGCATCCAGATGTGGTCACTGAGCCGGGGTGGCCCAGCGGGGATGAGCGGCCCATGGCAGGGCAGCAGACTGGCGGGCCAGGCCTCCGGAGCGGTGCTGCGCCCCCTAGCTGTCAGCCGGGCCCAGCCTGCCTGTCCCCGCCTCAGGGGGTGCACCCAGAAAGGGGGAGACGCCCACCCTGACCTAGACTAGCACTGCAGCGAGACTTTATAACGCAGCACACAGACACACTAGATCCGCTGGGCCCAGGAGCGTGTGCCCAGCGAAGGTTACTGCTGCTGGCCACAGCGGCCAGTACGCCACACCCTCCGGCGTCCCTTGTCACCTCTTCTGCCACTCTCCACCTCTGTGCAGGCTGTCATCCCTACCCCGCTGCCCTCCAGCCCTCTGTCATCGGCAAACTCTTGCCTGCAACTGTGCCATCGCTCCCTTGGGAAGCTCTTGCTGACTGCAGGGGAGGCAAGTTCTCTCTCCTGCTCTTTGGGTGCCCACAGCTCCTGCGCAGGGCTCCCGAGCCCCCAGGACACTGCATGCAGACTCAGCCGTAACTCGGTGAGCTCCTCACGGAGAATACTGAGCAGGTGGCGTCGAAGTCAGGCAAGTACTGGATGGATGGGTCAGTGGACGGATGGACGGATGGATGGATAGACAGACAGACAAATACACATCAGAATGAAACAGAGGCCAGTGACGCTGTATGACAATTCTTTTAGGTCTGTAGAATTTGAAGATCTAGAGTGAGTCTGTAGAGGATGGGAAGGGAGCAGCAGAAAATCCTTTGGGAATGAGTTCCATAGTTCAGATTTGAACTATTAATAAATTTCTTAAACACCAATATTTATTTTGACATTAACAACTCGGGCATAGACTTGCATCTTTAAAAACAAAGATGGCTAACAAGGGGCTGCTATTTAGGGTAAGAATATTCTGGAATCAGATGGTGATGATCATACAACGTTGTGAATTTCCTGAAAACCATTGAATTGTGATGAATTCTATGATC
>NW_004567112.1:3127317-3131741 GCF_000260355.1 Condylura cristata | reverse complement strand
CATAGTCCAAAGCCTGACTTCTCCGTGTCCCTGTCCGGGCCAGGCCCAGACCTGGCACACAGTAAACGTTCAGTAGACAGGCGAGCACTGGAAATGACTTTCAAAGCCCACGAGTGACTCCAGGGGCCCGTCCCGGCCTTCTAGCGCAGCCAGGACCCAGGCAGCCGCCCACACTGTTTTGCCGTCTCTGTCCCCACCCGACTTCAGCTCCCTGCCCCACCTGGGGAAAGCCTCCGGGGTGAGCTGGGCGCAGGAAGAAGGCCCCGGGCTCCTGCAAGGCCAGACACTCCGCTGCCCTCGCCCAGTGATGGGGCCCCTGCTGGTTGGGGCGGGGTGGGGGGGGGTGGCCAGTGCTTCCAGATGTCAGAGTTGGCGGCTTTGGGTAAGGAGCCAAACAGGGAGAGACCTGGGGGCAGCCACCAGCGCTTGGGGTGCTGCCCCTTGGCCTGAGCCTGTCAGGGTCTCAGCTGTCCCCCTGCAGCAAGGTGGGGGCCGGGCAGCTGGAGGCTCCTCCACCCCGTCTCTGCCTTTCTCAAGCACTGTGACCACAGCACCCCCCAAATGTTCAGACCAAGCAAAGGATGCTGCTGGCAGGAGATGGCCCACCCCCTCCTGGGCACCCCCACCCAGGCTGCCGCACCCCTCCTTTGCCTGTCGCATTTATGGCACCTCCTTCTCCATCTCTGTGCACTCCTGCGTCCGGTCACCCAAGAACCAGTCACAGCCCAGCTGCCAGCCCTTCTCTCACGTCGCCGCCTGGTGCCTCCTGCCCGGTTCTCACCGGCTCCTCCGGCCGCCTGCCCCGAGACGCAGCCCTCTCTGCCCTGGCCAGTGCTTGGCGGCCTCGCCCAGGGCGACTGAAGCCCAGGACATGTGCATGGGCCCGGCCTCTCCCCTGACTCTCCCCTGCTGCCCACTCCCCTAGTGACATCCAGGTACCTCCTGACTCCCCCACACCCCTGCAGCCCACACCCCCGCCAGGAGCCACCTGGGCCCCAGGAAGCCGCCCCTATTCCCACATGGATCCCCTGCGCTCCAGCTCCATTCCAGAAGCCTCACAAAGGGGAGCCGGAGGGGAGCATGGGCAGGCCTGTGCCAGCCTCATCTTCCTCATCCTCAATTGGCACACTCACCCCTACCTCGGGCCCTACCTAGTGCCGGATGGGTGCTCATTGCGGGGGACTGGTGGGGTGCAGCCAAGGCTCTCTCACACCTCTGGCCTGGGGCCTCCCCACTCCCCTGGGTGAGGCACTGCCACTTCCAGCCGCTGCGGGGTCTCAAGGGGACCCCCGCTCGCCGCACCACAGCGCCCTGCTGTAAGTCACGTGGCCGCACTCAAGCGCTGGGCCTCTGTGTGCGCGTTATCAGAGTACAGTTTCGTGAAATCCAGACGCCACAACGCGCCTTAGAGTCGCGCTGCAGACCCGACCCTGGAGCGCCGAGGCGAACGAAACACGGATAAATGCGACTCTCGCTGCGGTGAGCCCGAATGCCCCCAGCTCGGCTCCACCGGGCCTGGGAACCTTCCTGAGATAAGAAACTTATGCGGAAGACATCTCACATTTCTTCAGGCCCCCGGCCAGTCCCACGCACTTTCCAGGAGGCAGAGAAGCAGGGCCCCAAGGCCCCAAGGGCCTGACAAAGGCAGGCAGCCCAGTGGGGCTCGGCACCTCCCCCTGCTGCCCCCTGGGCCTGCAGCTCCTCTCAGCCAGCGGCGAAATTCCCCACTGCCCGTCCGCTGCCCGCTGCCCCGTCACCTCTTAAAGGATTTCTGCCCCTCAGTTTGGCGCGATGAGCTTCCCGGGAGCGGCACCTGTGAGAAGCCCCAGAAAGGGGCGAGGGGGGCATGTGGGGTGACCGTCTGCCCGGAGACTCACAGGCGGCTGCGGGCAGGCTGGCACCTCCGCTGCCAACGGGATCACTAATGTAGTTAACATCAGGCTGAAAGGGAAGCGGCGGGTCAGATCGCAGGGGCTATTTTTAGAGGCCCTAATGGAAAACTCTTTTCCTTTCAAACCGCACAGCTTTCTGTAATTAGAAGAGTGACTATTACTTGAGCCCAACCTTTTCTCCCAGTTTCCAAGCTGTAGCTGATGTTATCGTGAAAATGCGTCTACCAGGAGGGACAGAGGCACTGTCCCCGGGGTGGGCATGGCAGGGGCCACAGTGTGCGCCCCACTGAACAGAGGGAGGGCAGTGTCCCCCTCAAGCTCTTCACTCACCGTGCCACGCCCTCCTCCCTCCCCACCCCCAGCAGTCCCTGCTCTATTAGAAGCCAGCAAAGGGTCAGATCCACAGAGTGCTGACATGCCCAGAGAGTAATTTTCTTAAAGATGTGTTTATTTATGCACACAAGAGCTGGGGCGTAGGCCAGAGGTGGGGCAGGGTGAGACAATTCCCCAGAGACAGACCTGGAGCAAACAGGCAGATCCACTGAAATCCACTGCTGAGGGGAGCAGCAGGCGGGTCTGGAGGGGTCTGCCGCGCCCTGTGGTCACTCCCTGGTCGGGGATCGAACTCATGCTGCAGGGGCTGCCGATGGTGCCACAGTGCTGAGACTCCCCCCTGCGCCCGGGGAGGCCCAGAGAGTGATTTCCTGACCGCTTCTCCCACTGTTCCCGTCACAGGCTGGGGTGGCTGCGCAGGGCGCTTGTGCATTCAGGAGAGCGTGAGACCCTGTGCTTGGTGCCAGGAGAGGGGCCGCGAGGCTTGGTGGGCACCGGGGGTGACGCGAGGCGGGTCCAGCGCCTTCCTGGAAGGCCAGAGGAAGGAGCAGGAGCCCCGTGAGCCCCGCAGGGGCCACACACATACAGAGTTGGACAAACACGTCGGGAAGCAAAAGAAGAAAGAGCAGAAATGAGAGGCTGGGTGGGAGGGATGGGGGGGCAGGCAGGCAAAGGGAAGGGGGGAAGGCCAGAGGCTGGGAGAGAGAGAAAGGGGGGCACCCACTTTGGGGGTGCTGGCAGGAAACCCTCTCTGGGAGACTCAGCCAAGATCCCCAGGGAAGGGAGGAGCCGGCAGCAAAGCCAGCAGAGGGAAGAGCTCCCGGAGAGACTAGCAGTGACCAGCAGCCTGTAGGAAGGGGCAGCTGGACACGCTCAAGGGACACAGAGCCCAAGGCACGGCTGGGCGGCGTGGCACCGGGACCCGGGCTGACCGTCCAGGCCGAGGCCGGGGGTGGGGCGGGGGGGGTTGGTGTTGGGGCCAGCAGAAGCCGTTGGGAGCTTCGGCCCATCGGTGGATCCCTGGAAAGCTTCAGCCAGAGGCAGTGACCAGGCCATTGGGGGAGGGGGAGGACGTGGGCGGAAACATGGACTTGAGGGTCACTGGACTGTCCGTGCTAGGACAGTGGTGGCCGAGCTGAGGCCAGGAAGGAGAATGTTACAGAATCTGCAAGGCTGGCTGCAGCAGTGGCTGGAGGCGAGGAAGGGCGGAGAGGTGACGGACTGGAGGCTGGAGCAGGGCCCTGGGGAAGGACGGGCCAGGGGGCTCTGGGGAAGCATGGAAGGACAGCCAGGGGCTGAAATCCCAGCAGGAGGCCTAGGGAGGGGCCCACCCTGTTTGCAGCTCAGCAGGTGGCTGCTCAGCCTCCTCTCCTCACCTACAACCAGCAAACAGGCCAAACACAGGCAGCCTGAGGAGCTGGTCGCAATGACTCCGCCTAGTGGGACCCTCAGGACCACTGTGGAGGTCGGGGGTGCGGTCACCGGAGTGGGGCAGGGGCCACCTAGTCATGTGCCGGAGCCGGGGCAGCTGCTGGAGTTGAGCAAAGTTTGTCCACGGCGAAGAGCTGATGGAGAGGGCGCAGCGGGCTGGGACATAGCGCTGCGAAGCCAGCCAGGCCGCTGCAGCAGGAGTTGGATCCCCACCCGGAGCTGACCCCCAGGGCGCCACAGACCCCTGCTGACCACCCGCTGCTCCCCTCAGCAGTGGATTTCAGTGGATCTGCCTGTCCTGCTCCCCACTCTGCCTCTGGTGAATCCTCTCACCATCGCTGCACCTCTGGCCTGTACCCCAGTTCTGTATGCACAAATAAATAAATCTTTTTTTTCCTGATGTCTTTGATTTTTTTTTAAATAAATCTTTAAAAAAAAAAAGTTGATGGAGAGCTTAAGCAAATGTAAACGACTGAGGGAAAGGGCACCCAGGGAACTTCTGCCAGGATAAAAGTGCTGTATCCTCACCATGGGTGACCCCAAGGAGGGAGCCTGGCTGAGAGGGGGAGGGGGGGGTGTTGCCGAGCAAGCCCAGAGGCCATCGGAGGCCCAAGCAGGGGGCTATGGAGCCAGTACCATTGCCACAGAGTAGCACCCCTGACGCCCCCCTCAACCGGCTTCATGGGAGGGTTTCTCGAACCCACAACCCCCAGCCCCGAGACTGCAGCACAGGCCACGCCCCCAGCTGCCAGCACAGGCCACGCCCCC
>NW_004567112.1:3112921-3127146 GCF_000260355.1 Condylura cristata | reverse complement strand
GCACAGGCCACGCCCCCAGCCGCCAGCACAGGCCACGCCCTCCCACCAGACGGCAGCTCAGGCCACGCTTCTGCTCCACCGCCCAGGCCCTGTCCCGCATCTGCAGACCGACCCTTCCAGAACATTCCAACAGGGGCACTGGGGGGGCGGCTGGTGGTGGAAGGGGTGGGCCGGTGGCCTCTCTTGGAGCCCCCTGGGCCTGTCCGCGGGACTCCCGGCTTCCGAGCTCCGCAGGCCTCTGCGGCCAGCCGCACGCGCTCACTGCAGCCCACTCGGCCCCCAGCCTCTGCGCGCCGCCTCGCTTCACGCAGCCGCTCACGAACGCTCGGCTCTTGCCATCTTGAGGCCGTGCATTTCAGTTTACTTCTCAGCCTCCACCCTGGCTGCTGCCCTGTTCGTTCCGCCCGGCGTTCTCCGTCGGCCCCGCTGCCCCGACGCCCGGGCCCTGCCTCACCGCGCTGCCCACCCTCAGCCTCGCCCCAGACAGGGCGCAGCTGGGCCCCGCGGAGCCGCTGGCATCCAGACGTGCGGGGGCTGGACGAGCGTCTGCACCTGCGGGAGCCCCACCCACAGGTGTTGGCCCTGCGCTGGAGTTGGGCAGTGAGGAGCGTGGGGCAGAGGCCTTCTGGAGCCTGGGTGCGCTGCGGGCACGCCAGGAGCCTGGGGCTGAGTGTGGCTGACAGCTGGCCCCTGAGACGGGAGCCGCAGGCGGGCTGCAGTCCCTCAGAGCCTCGGGGAGCCTGCCGCCCCAGAGTCCGGGTCTCGGGGTGATCAGGGAGGGGGCCTGCACGCCCAGCAGCCTTGGGGGGCTGAGGCCGGCAGGCGCCCCCTCCCAGCCCTGGTCCTTGCTTCTTGCCCGAAAGTGGCCGCGATAGCACCGCGGGGCGAGATGGCGCGATCGCGCCTTGTGGCTGGAGGCAAACAGCCAAGTCAACAGAGGGTGCGTCCACGCACCTCCCGCCCCACGAAGGGCGTGAAGCGTGCCCGACAGGGCTCCATGAGAGACTGTTAAAAAATAACAAGGGGGCTGGGACAAGCCAGATAGGAAATGCGGAATAAAAATAGAGGACAGAGAGTCGTGGGGAGAGATGGCGTGGGCGGGCCGCAGGAAGAGAAAGGAGAGGGGGAGGGAGCGGAGGGAAGGAGAAGGGGCTGAATGAAAGCCTCTGTTCCCATGGCAACCGGCATCCCTGGCCCCCGGAGCTCCAGCAGGCGCCCAGGGACCCACTGAGGGACCAGTTGCCCCGAGCAGCGCCAGGGCGCCCCGGGAGGCGCGCCCTGGGCTCCGAGGCCCCCTGGCGCTGCCCTGAGCCCACACCCTGGCCACTCTGGGGCCCAGGCCTCATCTGAGGCGCCAGAGTTGGGGTGACCTCACCACCTGGCCCCGGGGACATGGTGTTCCACGCGAGGGCCGGCGGCTGGCCCCAGGGACGCAGGCTGCGAGCGGGAACCCCGACCCCAGCTCCAGGCCTGAGTGCCCGAGGTCCTGCGCGGCCGCCTTCGATGCCGCCACCACCGCCCAGACTGGAATTCCGAAGTCTCTTACTGCTCAGCCCCCTCGCGGTCTCCACCTCTCCGTGAACGACGCCGTCCACTCCCGGGGTGACCTACACCCCCGGCTCGGGTGTGCTGCACCCAGGGGCCTCCATCAGCTGCCGGGATGAAGCACGAGCCCGCTTCTCTCGTTCTCTGGATGGCTACCCCGCCCAGCCCAGCTCTGACTCCAGTCCGAGTGCGCCCACAGATTCCCCACCTGTCCCCCAGCCTCTGTGGGGCCCCAAAGTTTGTTCTGCAGGCGGCAGCCAGTTTGCAACAAGATCTGGGCCCCTGTTCCCTCACGGAAACCCTTTCGATGACTTTCAAAAACAAGAAGGTCAGCCCTCTCCCTCCCTGGAGGCTGGTTCTGCTCGGGTGCTGGAAGCTTCTTTCATCTTCCAAACGTATGGAGTCTTTCCTGCTTCCTTTCCTTTAAAAAAAAAGGGGGGGGGGATTTATTTATTTATGCACACAAGAACTGGGGTGCAGGCCAGAGGTATGGGGAGATGAGAGGGTTCACCAGAGACAGAATGGGAAGCAGAACAGGCAGATCCCTAGAGATCCACTGCTGAGGGAGCAGTGGGGAGACAGGAGAGGCCTGCTGAGCCCTGGGGGTCACTCCGCCACAGGGGATCGAACTGGTGCTACAGCGGCTGAGGACAGCTTGATAGCGCGGAGACTTTAACCCCTGAGCCGCTATGGAGGCCCTTGCTGCTTTTCTTTTCCCTCTGAAAAGAAGTCTTCAGCTATAAGCATGTTATTTTTGTTGTACTGAAGACATCTACCCTTTCAAACTAACTGTGCCGATGGAGCAATTTTCTAACATTACAAAAATAGTTGATTATCCACTGAAATTTAACAAAAATAAAATGAAGAGGAAAATACCAAATACATCTTTTACCAAAAGAAATCACAAATAATATTGTATTTTACTTCCATCTAAACTTTTCACTATGATTAATATCATTAGATATTTCTGTGTACCAAAGTCTGTATCGAGATTATTTTAAGCATTAGGTCACAGGAAATTTTCCAAGTTGCGCTGATCCTTTTGCAAAGTAATTTTGTATTGTTCTAGCATTTACATTTATTTTTAAAATATACGGATTTCTAGCAATTACGTTCTTTTGGTTTTCCTTCCTGAGTGTCTTAATTTCATCTTGATTCCTAAACCACACATTTGTCACAAAGAGGAGTCTGGCTTGATAGTTTTACCTTTGAGAGCTTCAAACCGACTTCCAGCCAGTCTCCTGGTTCTCATAGTTTTTGATGCAAAATCTGCAGTTATCTGCTTGTGATGTATCGTTTTTTCCTTGGTTGCTTTCAGGATTTATTCTTTATCTTTGATTTTTAGCAACTTGATAATGACATCTGAGCACAATGTTCTGTGGGTTTATTTCGCCTGTGTTTTGCCAAGTCTCTTGAATTTATGTCCTTGACCAAACTTAGGAATTTTTAAAGCGTTATCAAATTTGTTGGCAGTCTCCAGTTGACAAGACTGCTAGACCTTTTGAGATTGTCCTAAAGGGCCGTGAGATTGTTATTTTTCCCGATCTTTTTTCCTCTGCCTTTGGGTCTTCTCTGCTGACTGACTTCAAAGTAGTGGAGTCTTTCTTTTGTCATGTCCATTCTGCTCCTGTCCCCCAGAAAATGAATTTTTTTTCTTTATGGCCATTGAATTTTTCATTATTTAAGTTCTTCTTTATTATTTGCTCTGCGTGTTGTCAGAGAATGCTTAACCTTTGACTTGTCTCGAGAGTGTCCGTGTCTGCCTCATGGAGGGGCTGTCACACCTGCACCAAAGCCTGCAGTCCAGCTGGGGTCACCTGTGGCCGCTGTGTTGCTTTTTCCCCTGAGAGCTGTTGGGCTCTGTGAACTTCTCTGTGTTGAGTAAATTTGGGCTGTGCCTTGAGTATTCTGAATGCTGCGTCCTGACACTGGACGTTTCCCTGGCGTTTCCCTCCTGTCAGCGCGCCTGGGGTCGGCCAGAGCGCCTCCCCTGGTCTGTGGGCTGAGGCTTCAGCGTCAGTTTGCAGCCCCTGCTGTTCAAAGGTGTCCTGCATGTACCACTGGGGGCCCCTGGACCCCCACGGAAACCCTCTCGTGTGGGTAGGGTAGGCCCTGGGCAGGACGGTGGCCAGACTATAGCTGAGTCCTCAAAGCCTTCGACACTGTTTAGGTGCACACATGTGCACACACACACAGTCACACACACAGTCACCCGCACACACAGTCACCCGCACACACAGTCACCCGCACACACAGTCACCCGCACATAGCCCCCCCCACAGTCACCCACACGGTCCCCCGCACACACTCACATGTACGCACACCCACGTTTGCACACGCACTCACACACCCACAAGCACACACGTACGCACACGCTCACATGAACACACACGTGCACACGCTCGCACGCGCCCTCGAGACGAGCCTGCCTGGGGCTGCACGCACAGATCGGAGGGACCTTCTCCGGCTTCCTCCACGCCGTCCGACCTCGGGCTCCCTTGTCCAGAACAGTGACTAGAAATCTGAACTTTAAACTCCCTTGTGTTTTCACAGTTTTCACATCTGGGGGGGGGGGGCGCGGTCCATCTCGGGGCCAAAGCAACTGGGGAAAAAAGAGAAAGGGGGTCCCCAGCATTCTACCCGCCCCAGTGTTTGGAGCACAGGGAGCCTCTGACCAGAGGAAGTTCTTTAGTTCTTTTCTGGAAATTTTCGCTGCTGTCCAGGCGGCCATCCTCGGCACTGCCCAAGGTGACAGCTCACGGTGGCGGGTGCGGGGCAGGGCTGGAGGGGGGTGGGGAGGTGAAGCGGAATGGGCTTCTGTCCCACTCCACTGCAGGGCAGTGGCCAGCCAGGAAGAGGAGGTCACTCCTGCAATGCTGTCCACGTCGGCTGCACCAACTGAGTATCTGGCTGCCTGAGCATCTAAGCTGCAAGATAATGGGGTGGAGGACCCCAGGAAACTCACTGCCTTGTTTGTTTGTTTTTTCAAGTTTTGATTTCTCTTTTCACTCTGGCTTACTATTTTTCAGACTTTCATGCTTATTTCATGCAGTCCATCCACGGCTTTACTTGGGATCGGTGGGAGGAAGAAGGTAAGGCTTACCTCCCAGCAGCATCACTATCTAAAAGATCGTTTTCATGCATTCATCATAGCTCATCATTTCACCCTGCAGGGTGGGCATCGAGGTGCCCCCTAGACCTGAGTGGAGACAGGAAGGAGAAAAAACCCCAGGAGATGTTTGGTTCACAATCAAGGTTTGGCAGCTTCCAGCTTCAGAAAAGACAACAAGTTCTTGGCTTCTACCTCTTTCCAGGAGTTGGGAAAAGGGAGAGTTGGGTCTGACATCTGCATTCTGTGACGGCTAACTGGAGCCATCCGATGGCCTTTGCTCAGCTATTTTCTGCCAAGGAAAGACTATGTCTCCGCCCAGTCCCGTCTCCCGGGTGACCCTTGAAACTTTTCCCTTGAAATGAGAAGGTTGCTTGCTCCCTTCAGATTTCTCAACCTGAGCACTAGGCCCCTCCGGGGGGGAGCACGTCTTGGCTGGGGACTCTCCTCACACTGAAGGATATTCAAGCAGCAATCTGGCCTCCGCCCCCCAGACACCAGTAGCACCTGCCTCCCCCTGTAGTTGTGACAACCCAAGATGTCTGCAGACATTGCCAGCTGTGCCCTGGGGGCAAAAGGATCCCGCCTGAGAACCAGGAGCCCTTTCACTTGGGGAGCTGCCAGGACAGTGATTGCGGAAAACACAGGGGAGGCTCCAAGCCTTCAGCGTGACAATGGTCATTGACACTAAACAGCCCAAGGACTGGGACTCTCATTAGTGCTGGATTTCTGCTGTTTCTCACTCAGCAGCAGCCAGACCGGTCAGGTCACCGTCTCTGCAGCAAGCCCCCTAGTTTGCAGTCCGCAGTGCAGGGGCACCCCGTCTTACCATGCCGTTTGATCACCCCCTCAGCTCCTGCTTTGTCTAAAACGGAAGCCCACCCTGCATGGAGCAAGCTCGCTCTGGCAGCGCCCATGCCTGTCTGTGTCGCCCTCCACGCAGGGGTGCACACTGTTTATGTCGCCCCGGACGCTGAAAGTACAGTGCGAACAGAAGTTTTATCAGCACCGTCACTCACTTTATCACGGGATTTGTGCTTTCTTTTGGTGTTCTAGACCCTATGCTTTGCCTTACTGCTTTAAAACGCTTCTGAGGGCTGACGTTAAACCCCCCAAAGAAAAGGAGGCTCAGAGGGGTGAGAGGCTGTCCCAGGTGAGGGGCTGGGGCTGTTCTTCCCTTGCTCTCCCATCCAGGACGCTCCGTTTTGCAACCCCAAATCTAATGCACCTGAGCTTTGGCCATTGGTGAAATGTCGTTGGGAAACAGGAGAACTACAGATGCCAACGCTTCGCCCACCCGTGACTAACTGCAAAGGGAAAAGTGGCATCAGCACTGTCATCTCGTGTCGCCTCCAAAGCCTGGTGCTGTGGGCATCCCGGCTGGGTGCAAAGTCCCAACTTCTCCTAGAAAGGAGCTTCTCCCAGAGAAATCGAATGAAGCCCCTGGGCCTATCGCCCAGTTTTGAGGAAATAAGGGGATGAAAGAATGTATACAAGCCCTGAGACTCCAATAAAACAAGCCCAGCGTCAGGGGCGGGGCGGGGTGGCTATAACACGACCAGCCTGCATATTGGGGAAACTGAAGGTTGAAGGAAAGCAGAAAGTGTGGAGAGGCTCTAGCTTAAGATTAACTAGCCACAGAGCACAATGTATGCAGCTGCATTTGACCTTGGTTTGCTTTTAGAATAATATTTGTAAAACAACTGTAGGATCATTGACCAATAAAAACTGGATATTATCTAGTTAAAATAATTTTTTAATGTAAGAAAAGTATGGTAATAATACACTATCTACGTCCTCTAGAAATATGTGCTGAAGAACTAGAATTTAAGTGTGAATGTCTTAACAGTTGGAATTTACTTGCAAGTAATATGTGTGTGCACAGCATAAATATATATATACAGTAGATAGATATAAATATAGATATAGATAGTTATGGATACAGGAATACATAGAGTGGGAAGTCAAAAATGGGGGAGTGTTAAATTGAATCTTACTGAAAATACAGGTTTTCAACTTTTCCTGTAAGTTTGACTGATCTTCTTTTTTTTAAGATTTATTTATCTGTGCATACAAGAGCTGGGGTCAGGTCAGAGATGGAGGGCGTGAGAGGATTCCCCAGAGACAGAGTGAGGAGTAGAACAGGTGTTTCTACTAAAATCCACTGCTGAGGGAGCAGCGGGGAGACAGGAGGGGTCTGCTGCACCCTTGGGTCCCTCCCTGGCCAGGGATGGAACTCAGTGCTGCAGCAGCGGTGGGCAGCTTCGACCTCACCCCTGTGCCCCCAGGGAGGCCCAGGTTTCTGTAATCTCCATGAAGGTGGGGATTCCAGACCCCACAGGAAGCCACTCAGGCCTCTACTCAACACACAACAAAGAACACTTGCTGTGTGGCTGCCTGAGGTGCTGGGAAGAGCCCTGAGGCCAGGTCCAGGCAGAGTGACCTCCAGCCCAGCTGGAGAAGGTCCCTGCCCTCAAGGAGACGCCACCCACAGAGGGGAGGGAGGAAGACCTGGCCCCTGGGAACAATTTAAGCCCCAAACCTGGCACTGTTCCCCCTGCTTCGCACATATGAGTTTAGCAAGGAGCGATTCCTACCCACTGGCTATTTTTCTCAAATCCGCGTAGTCCCTAAACACATAAAAATAGCATCACTGTACAAAGTCTAAGAAGTCAGGCTTGAATGCTTGCCTAGTTCTTCAGCAAGTCTCCAGAGCTCATTAAGAAGGGGAGATTATTAGAAAGAATCTCACACACTTAATAATTTCATTTTCCAGTGAATCAAAGATCATCTTTGCCAGCCTTTGCTAAATCTGCAAAACACGTCGGCATTTTGATTGCTAATTAGCGTACAGAGAGAGCTTGTGGCTTCAACAACAATTTCACATAATAGAGTGGATTTAATTGAAATGCATAAATTTTAAAACACTCTAATTTGTAAACATCCTCTTGGAAATCTTTCGCCTGTGCCAAAATACGTGGACGTTGTACATGTCCAGCCACGGCGGCATCTCTCCAGGCTCCCGCGGCTGGGCGCTCCCTGCTCCCCGACACCCTCCTCAGTGCCCTGCACCTCCGCTCCAGCCCTTGAACCCTTCATAGACATTCGCTGACAACCTGCTAAGTGTCAAGTCTCTGTTCTAGAAAATAAAGATGGGGTGAGCAAAACTTACGGGGCTCAGAGACATCACTGCCACCCACCACAGCAGCTTAACATCAGCAAGCGGTCTGAGACTGACACACTAGCCAGAGTTCTTAATAGATTCCCAAGAAGTCCCGGAACAGCTCTGTGTACTCGCTTTAAACGCATAGCGGGATTTCAGGGCGCAGTGCACCCCGGAGGTCACTTATACTAAGCCCACCCCCTTTGCAAAAAAAAAATAGCTGGATGCTCTTGCCACAGTGGTCACAAGGGACCGGAGGGCCAGCCAGTGGTGCGCGCCAGGCACGCGCCTGTTACCACAGCAAGTCTCCCGTCCGTCCCCAAACCAAGAGCCGTGAAGACTGGGACAGGAGCGTGATCGCTGCACACCGATTCTTGGCCTGCGGGTGCCTGTCACTAAGCCTTAACTGGCGCCCCTCCTTCTCCGCAGAGCCCTGCAGGGTGGATGCCCCCACTGGGCCATCTTGGGGTGGACTTACCTGTCCCACAGCACCACCAGGCTTCACTGGGAGCCTCTGTTCCAGTGAACTGAACCCCCATGGCATGCCACGCCCACACACCCCTCTCCCCTTCTCCAAAACTTAGACATCTCAGCGTAGTCCAGGAGCGCGAGCAGACCGGAAGCAGGTCCTGCTTAAACGCTTTGCCTTCCTGGATCCTCTGGCAACCGGCCTGGCCCCATCACAGCCAGGCTTCCCGCAAGTGTCTTTCAGGGGCTCCCCAGGGCGTGGCGCTCCGGCAGGCCAGAGAGGCAGCGCCACAGCCCCTCACACAGCTCACCCGGGCCGCCCTGCTCCGGGCTTCAGGCCCCCACTGCCAGCCGCTCGCCCACCCTGCGTGTTCCCGCTCCAGCTGGCTCACCAGCCGCACGGACAGGCCGGGGGCAGGTAGCTGGCAGCGGCCACACGTCCACCCCAGGACCGGGCTGCGGCGTGGCTGGCGGGCTCTGCTCCGGGCACCGTTCGAGTGGCCCCTCTGCACGAGGCCGGCCTGCACGGATGGGTGGACGCGCCCACTGACTCTCTGGGCCCAGAACGTTCCCAGAGAAAGCAGCCCTCTCACGGGGTGGCCGGAGGGTCAGCCGGGGAGGACACTGGCCGCGGGGGCGCAGGCAGGCTCTGGGGGAGGGGGGCCGGGGGGCTCCTGCTGCCTCGCTGCCGGCCTCCTTCAGAGCAGCCCTGACCCTCGCAGCCTCAGCGCCGAGGGCGCGGCCGGCACCAGAAGGGAAAACGGGCCCAGAAACAGCTTGAGCTGCCCAGGCTCCAGCAGGGACTCGAGAAGTCAAAACAAGCTGAGCGCGGCCATGTGCTTTTAATTCCCTGGTTACGGGAAAGGCAGGGAAAAGTCCCAGGCGCCGAGGGCCCGCAGAAGCAAGCGGCCCAGCACCTCACCTGGCGTTTCCCAGCGCGGGATTTTACTGGATGGTTCAGTGTTGGGTTCTCGCGGCCTCCTCTGTTGCAGAAAACAAACAGCCGGCTGCCTGGGCCAGTGGGGCTCACAGTGTCCGTCTCGGCCACGGGGGAGCCACATGCAGGAGGGGCGCTTACCCCCCTGGGATTAGGCCCCGGTGGACGTGGGGACAGCTTGACCACCGGTAACCCCAACAGAGAGGATGGGTCAAGAGGCCCAGTGTTATGGGCTGACTGTGCCCCCCCCACCTATGTTGAAACCATCCCCAAACAGAGGCATCCTGGTGACCCCCAGAATGGGCCCCAGAGGCCAGGGTCACCCGTTCCAGGTCAGCACGCCAGAGCAGGGTCACCCACGGCAGCTCAGCTCCCACAGGTCGCCATCTGTCCCCTGAAGCCCCATGTCGAGTGGGGGGAGGCTGCTGGGCGCACTCTGCTCTGGCCAGAAAGGCCCAGAAAGTGGGGAGGAAATCCCCAGGGATCTCGGCAGCTCTGGCAGGAAGCTTCCAGGGCCCCCTCCCACCCCAGGCTTGTCCTAGCCCACTGCTAGAAGGGAAAAACAAGCATGCGGGTCCCGCACAAGTGGGCAGAAGCTGCTCTGCGGGGCTCAGGGCGTGGGGAGCAGCTCCCCTTGGGAAAATGCCTGCCAGCTCCCGGAAGCCAAAACCCAGGCGTTTTCTCCTCAGAGCATCCTGACTGCCTCTAAGGAGAGAAAGAAAAGGCCTCGGGCAACAGTTTCACTTTTCAGAGCTCTGTCTTGAGCGCACAGGTTTTAACCTTTCTAAAGGTAAAGCCCAGACTTCAGAGAAGATGAGGCGAAATCTGACCCCTGAGTGCTACGTGCCAGGGGCCCCAGCGTCCAGGTGGGCCCGAGAGCCCCTGCAGCTGGCAGGGCGGGCGGGGCGGGCGGGAGCGGCGCCTCCTTTCCCACTAGGGTCAAGATGTCCTTGTTCCCAGCTCCAAGGCGTGAACACAAGACGGCAAAAGGAAGTGAATCCAGAAAAAGCTCCACTTGTTACAAGAGCTCGCTCACCTCTCACACTCACACTCACACCCACACGGACTCACACTATCACTCACGCACTCACACTCTCACTCTCACACACTCACACACTCACACAGACTCTCACACTGTCGCTCACGCACTCACACTCTCACTCTCACACACTCAACTCACACACTCACACACAGTCACACGCTCACTCTCACACTCATTCACACACACTCACACACTCACTCACACACTCACACAGACTCACACACACACTTTTGCATGCACACCATCGCCTGGAGACCTTTTGTGAACGCACGCTCTGGCCCGCTGGTCTGGCGGGGGCCTGGGACTCTGCATTTCTAACACGGTCCCAGGTGCCCGGAGCTTCCGTGTTAGACTCACACCTGCGCGCCAGACAGCGCAAGGGACTCCTGAGTCCCTGAACCAGAGGCTGCAGGTCGGCGTCTGGCTGGCCTGGTGGTGAGGGCTCAGTCACATGCCCCATCGCAGATGGGAGGGGGGCCTGTCTGTGCCGCCTTCCTTGTTTGGGGAGACGCCAGGAGCCTCGTAGGAGACGCCCAGAACTCTGTGGAGCCAGGAACTGCGGGGAGCCCAAGAGGACTTATCTGGGTAAAGGGGGTCATGTAAACACACCCGTCGGCAAGGAGGGCGCAGCTGCCTGGCCAGTCGCAGTGCAGGCCCGCATCCTCTCACGTGCCCAGCCAGCCTCCGCCTCTGGGAGCCAGTGGAAAGAAAGGAGTCAGGTGGGTCCCCGATCTGTGACAGCTGGTGAGAGGCGACCTTGCCCTGGGGACACAGGTGGGACACAGCCCAGGTGACCTTGATCTGGGGCGCAGGTGCTCACAGCCCGGGGACCCCCTTTGCCCAGGCAGTGCACCAGGCCTGCCAGCCCCCTCATCAGACAGCCTGGAGCCAACGCGGATGGCCCCTGGCCGCCTGCCTCCTCCTCTCGGGCAAGCTCGGCTCCCTGGTCTCCTGGATACCACAGCAGACAGGAAGCCGAGGAACGGGCTGAGCCAGCGCAGCCGGGCCACAGAGCACAGAGTGCTGGGAACCAAGGTATCATTTTTTCCAGACCCACGTGCTGCCCCTCAGAACAAGGGTTACCATGGCGATGGTGTCCACCTGAGCCCTCGGCTGGAAACAGGACCTGCGTGTTTCAGCCAAGGCCGGCCGGAGGCCCAGAGCAGCCCAGCGGAGGGCAAGCTCCCGGCCGAGCCTTGCATGCTCTTGGACTGGACCTTCTGGTCGCCGGCTGGCCCTTGTGGGGGTGAGGAGGGGGCCCAGCCTGGGCACAGAGCACGGATTTGACTTGGGCAACAGCCCGAGGGCACTATTATATCCTGGGCTCTGGGGTGGGGCCTCAGTCTTCTTCCCCAAGGACACAGCAGTGAGGAACTGAAACACTACTCTGGGGTCCAACCCCATGGGAAGGAGGGACTGAAAGGTAGCGTCCACCCGAGCTGAAAGGAAGCCCCGCCCGCCACCCCAGCGTGGGCAGCCGGCCTGTCCGTCCACTGTGCCCACGAAGGGAGCAGCCTCCCCGCTCCTGCCAAGTGGTTGAAATACAAAGTGAAACGCTGCTGAGAATCTAAGGAGCCAGGAAAGTGGGTCCTCGCCCCCGGCACCACCCGCCACGCTGGCCCCTGCAGGGGACAACAGAACCCCAAGGGGTCTCCCTTCGTTCCGCTTAGGAGCTGGACAGACCTTCCCCAACGACCGCAGTCTGCAGAGGGCCAAGGCTCTGGGGAGAGGGGAGTTTCGCTTCTGTTCCTGAAGTCACCTCTGGTTCTCAATTCATGAATCTACACTCTGCTCGCATCTCCTCCCAGCGCCTCCGTCCGGGCAACTGTGCCCTGCAGCTTCTACATGGACACACATGCTCACACACGCACCTGCGTGCACACGCGTCCCCGTGCAGGTCTCTGGCACCCACCCGCGTGTGCACACGTGCACCACATGCTCACATCCTGCTCATGCGGGCACTGGCTGTCTCTAGGTGTTTACCGGAGACCGGGAGCACGTCTGGGCAGAGACGCCTGTCCACGTGATGGGCGCCCTTCCTTAGAGCACATGGACTACACTTCCCAGCCGCCCTTGCAGTTGGGGGCGAGTGACTTGAGTTCCAGGCTGGGGCCGGAGGAGGGAGCGGGAGAGAATTTGGAGGTCTGGGCGTGCAATAGAACAGTCTTTCAGCAAGGAGGACTGAGCTGCTGGCCGCTGTGGGTGGGTGGGCACCTCGGAACGTGTTGCTGGAAACAAGGCGCCCAGCCTGACCGATTCCGTTTATATGAAGTGTCCAGGCAGATCGATCTAAAGCCAGGGGAAGCGGGCCAGGGTCACCTGCTGGGCAGAGACAGCGATTAACTGCACACAGGCACAGAAGGATCTTGCCGGGGCATGAACACTTTCCTAAAGCCACTAAAAATCACCGAATTATATGGGCAAGCTTTATGACATGTGAAATAAACTTCAATAAAGTAAAAGAGGAAAAATGTGGGCAGCATCATGGCCAGGGCTGGTGTGCAATAACCTCCCCACGCTCCACCAGGCCCTTTGCCCAGGCTGACGGGTGTGGACGCCGTGAGGACAGGGCAGGAGGTCCTTGGGGCCCTGAGTGCCCGGGGGAGCTCACAGACCCGGGCTTGCGCCATGATCAGTGCAAACCCACAACTCCTGGAGCGCCCACATCGTCGGCCCCTGGGGTGATCCCAGCCTCTCGGGAGGGCCCACGCAGCCACCTAGCATGGCCGCCGGTCTCCAGCGTGGCTCGGGAGAGGGAGCCGAGGGATGGCCCCGCAGGGGCCGAGGGCGCGGGGCTGAGCCCGAGTGCAGTTGGAGGGCCAAAGCTAGGGTGTGGGGCTCCCCCCACCGGGCCCGGCCCCCCGAGGCCTCTCTTCCCAACCCTTCTTTGGTGTGAGCTGACTAGCTCTTCCCGTGGCAGCTTGTCACTTGCCAACTGAAAGTGATGGACAGGTAAGGGCGTCCCTGAAAGCGGGTGGCTGGACGGGGCTGGGGTGAGAGACCCCCTCAAGAGCCTCCATTGATGCCACCCTCTGGCCTCACGGAGCTCATCTCCAAAGTGGGGTTACAACGGTGGGAATGTGAGTGGATGATGTCCACGCAGGGACCTGACGAGTATCCAAAGTAGCCTAGGGAGTTCAGTGTCGCTGTGCTTCAGCTGGAGAGGCTGAGTGCCCCACTCACCCCGAGAACTGTTTCCTGAGCTGGAGGGAATCTAAGAGATCATCTTCAGAACAGCCCCCACGCCCCGGGAAAGACTACTCTGTGGGGAGGGAGGCTCCCTCCGAGCAGAAGGCAGCAGGTGGGCGCTGAGCCTTGTGCTCCGATCTCCACACCCCGCGTCTCTCCTGCGCTTCATCCCCGCCCGGCCTGGTCTCCCTGCCCGGCCACCTCAGCTCAGGCCCAGAGGCATGGCCCAATGAAGCCCACACCACCACCTCACACACGCCGGCCAGGGACGTCACCACAGAAGCACGCGGTGGTCCAGGAACTCAAGGAAGAGGAAAGCCGTGCTCGGAAGGGCCAGCACCTGCTGTCCCTCGGGGACCAGCTCGTCTCCAACTGCCGGGCACATAGCGCACCAGGCACTGGACAACAATCATCTCATCCGATGCTCCGCTCCCCGGGGGGCGGCTGGGCTTGGCGCCCCAGTTCACGCTGGAGACTGAGGCACAGGCCAGGTCCCGGCCTGCCGAGTACCCACCCAGTCTGCACCCCCCGGGCCAGGCCACCCAGCCACCACGGGATGAGCGAGGGAGTGAAGACACCCCCATCTCTGCGGCCCACCTTGCAGCCCGCATTTCTCTCTGCTCAAGCCCCTCTTGAGACGGGAGAAGGCAGGGGCCAGGGGTGCTGTGCTGGGGATGTCTGACCCCCAAACCTTGCAGCTGGCCGCAGATACAGAGGGCCCGCTGACGTGAGCATGGGGAAGAGCACGGGAAGAGGCCCTCAGCCACCCCCC
>NW_004567112.1:3104029-3112539 GCF_000260355.1 Condylura cristata | reverse complement strand
TTTTTTTTTTTTTTTTGGTTAAAAAAAATCCAGATCTCTTCAAAGTTAAGGGAGGAAAGAGTCCAGAAAGAAAAATAAGACTTGAGCCGGCTGCGTCTGCAGATGGCTGCAGGTCTCAAGTTTGACTTCTGCTGGGCAAAGTGCGGGGCAGCGCCTCCTCCCCTCCCCTTCAGTGTCCTGGCACCGTCACCCTCCTGGGCGCGGCCTGAGAGCAGCTTTCTGGCCTGTGAGGTCACCCCCAAGAATCTGGCCCCCTGCGGGCCCTCTTAGTGGGCGAGTCCAGCTGGAGGTCTGTCGGTCCATTCCTCACAATTCCATCGACCGAGGACCTTCGGGAACTGTCCTCCCAGGCTAGAGCACGCCTGTGGCCTGCTGAACATAAAGACTCAAGATGGTTAGACACAGAGCGGACTAGCTCGTCCAAGGGAAGATTCGAACTGGGAAGCTGCCGGACAGATGTGTCCCTGTGAGAGCTGTTCCGGGCAACACAGGCCTGAATTCATTCCCACAGGTAGACAGAGCGGGTCACTGGCCTCGGGGCTGTGATTCAGAGAGAGACAGAGACAGAGAGAGAGGCGACGGCCTCCGCTGATTCGCATCCTTTACACCCCAGGAACCCCGAGTCCCGCTGGCCACACCACACCGCAGGCAGGGAAGGCCTGGGAGGGGAGGGCGGTGCCGGTGGCCGGCGTCCAGGAGCGGCCGGAGGTGCTGGCTCTGCTCAGGCGCCATGGCGTCCCCTGTGGCTCGGGGCACAGCCCCCGCGCCCCTCCCGGCGGCCCCTGCTCCCCCTTCACCCCCTTCTCCTCGTCGGAAGCCTCGTAACTGTAGTCTCTCGTGAAAATCCACCTCACCACAGACCTCCGCATCTTTTTGGGCCGACTTGCTTTGCCCGGTTTTGTCAACTTGTGCTTTCCAGGATTTCCTGCTCTGGGTGTGACTTGTCTCCAGGGCATGTGATTTTCCTCTTCCAGGCGGTTCCCAAGCTCTGTCTCTCGCCTTTTCTCTCTTCCATCGGAGAGCCTGTCCATGAAGCGGGGTGCCGGCTGCCCCCAGCCCTCGCTGCTGCGGTGTCCCGGGCAGCCCCCCGAGGCCTCCTGGCGAGAGCTCCCAGCTGACTTCTGCTTTGTTTTCTGCCGCCCCTGATCTTGGGCTTCCGCTGGTCCTTCCCGGGGAGGGCGCAGCTTGGCCGGCCCAGCCATCCTCTGGAAAACATGGCGGGGGGGCAGAGGAGCGGCCCTCACCCCGACCCCACCCAACTCCGTGCTGGGAAGGCGGGTGCCAGCCGGCCGCCAGTCTCCCAGGGTGGGAAGATGGCGGTGTGGCTGTCCTGCCTCCCGCTCCTGGCTCCCGGACCTTGAGGCTCACTGAGGAATACAAGTGGGGGAGGGGGAGCGGTTCCGTTCCGGCCACTGACTCTTCACCCAGATGAAGATGCTACAGCAGGTGAGGACTCGCTCCGGTGCTCGGGCAAGAACAGGCGGCCTGGAGCCGCAGACTGGGCCGTAGCCGCCTTCCTTGCCGGGGCGGGGCCGACCCGAGGTGGCCCCGTCACTGGGGGAGGTGGCTCCGTCACACGGCTCCACAGGCCTCCCTGCAGAAACTGGTGCTGCTCCAAGCCGTGCCACCGGTGCCACGCCCACGCCCTCGGCCGCGGCCTTCCGGTTAATATTAATTCACTTGATCCCATTTTACGTATGAGAAAGCCGGGCACGGAAGCCAAGGCGCTAAGTGGCAGAGCCAGGAGCGGAGCCCAGACTGGTGGCAACACAGGCCTTGGCCCCATCTCAGCTGGTGGCGTGGCCCTGGGGTGCGGCAGGGCTGGAGTGGGCTGAGGGCCACGGAGCGCTGAAGTCACAGCAGGCGGGAGGGAGCACCCAGCCCAGTCATCAGCTCTCAGCCCAGGGCCCCCGGGCCCCAGCCCCCAAGACAGGACCCCAGGGTGGGGGCTCACAGGGCAGAGTGAGGCAGAGCCGCAGGCCGGGTGCAGGCCTGGGGCGGGCTGCAGGCTCGCCGGAGGGGCGGCTCTCCCTCAGCCGGGCTCCAGTGTATTTCCAGGGCCAGCCTGCCCTCTGCTGGACCTGCTGGGACCTGAAACCCAGTCAGCACCCTGGGGGCTCCTCAGATGCCCCTGGAGAGCCAGGGTCACCAACCGGAAGTCACAGGCCACGGGGCCACGCTGCCACGCTGTCCCTGCGTGGACCACTCGCTGAGGCACTTACTTGTCTGAAAATTTTTGGTTTCTGTTCTGCTTGTCGGGGAACTGCCGGTGACATGGGGTCATGTTCTGTCTCAGTGCGGGCAGCAGGGCCGGTGACATGGGGTCATGTTCTGTCTCAGTGCGGGCAGCAGGGAGTGCTGAGGGCTGGGCTCAAAGGCCAGCGCCCGAGTCCCCACACCAGCCTGTCTGGGTGGTCCTCGGGTCCCCACTGAGTGACATTACCTTGACCACCTGCTGTCTGTCCTGAACAGGGGCCTTGGGCTGACCAGCCAGGCACAGGCCCCTGAGCGAGGCATGTGGAACTTGATGCCGAAGACCCCAGGCCCCCAGCCCCGGACGCTGGGCTCACCCCAGGCCCCGCGGTCAGGAGAGGGGGTGACGCGATTCAGAAACAGCAGGGCCCGTCTGCCTGGCCCACGCTCCCAGCTGCTCAGCCTGGCTAGGGGCAGCTGGAGCATTCTCGGAGCAACCTGCCCATCCCTGCCCACACCCTCTCTGACCCCAAGAGGGTGACCAAGGCCCAGAAGCACAGCCTCTGTGGCCACTCGTGGCCCCAACCCAGTCAGCAGTGAGTGCTCGGCCAGCACAGTCGGGCTCCCTGGCTGCGGCCGTCACAGAGCAGCTGCCGATAGCTGCGCAGCACCGAGACGACCCCTGTGCCCCAGGAGTCCTTGATGTGAGCTCAAAGCGCTGGGACCAGGGGAGTTTAGAAGTGGCCAAAGGACTTTCTGGCCCACCTGTAATCCACGCAGGCGGGATTACACCAGCAAATGCCCGGGCTCGTCCGTGGCACCGTGGTGGCCTCCTGTGATGCCTCCATGAGGTGAACATGTTCATGCTAAATGCCCCAAATCTGAGGCCCGTGGAGCGTGTGGGTCTGCCAGGGGTCACGTCTGCCGCCCCAGCCCACTCCCAAAGGTCTCGACGCGAGGGCCTGCCTGGGTGGCCACTCAGAGACGCCCGGGGCACAGGGAGGGGAGGGACAGCTGGGCCCGGCCGCAGGGGCCACTCCTCTCAGCAGAGGCTCTGGCCGTGACGCAGGCCCTGAGAGAACCACCTTGCAGCAGCCGCTGGCCCAGCCCAGGGCCCAGCGAGCAGCACCCCGTGTTCAGTGGGGAGGACCGGCTCTCGCAGGGCCACGTATGGGAATGGCACCCCGACCCAGGTTGGATTTTCTTTCCTTCATCTCCCTCTGCCCGGAACCACAGTGCATCCACCTCTTGGTGGTCTGGAGGCGTCGTCTCTGCATCGACTCGTCAAGAGCACACCGTTGCTCTGTGTTGTTATCATAAATTCACGGCCCCAGTGAACCAGTGTGACATAAATTATTGGCAGACAAATTTCAGTCTCTGAGCAATCATTTTTATTGGCCCTACACATAAAATAAAACACCTTTGAATGCTGAGGTTTGAAATGGGTTTGTTTTTTTTTTTTTACTTTTGCACCGACTTCAATTTTTTAACATGTATTAGCGTTAAGTAATAAGGCTAATAATAATAGTGCTAACAATACTGTAATAATAACAATGGTATTAATTTACTAGCAATACTCACAGTGTTAATATAACACTAACACTACTGTATGAGTAATACGAGGCAGCCTTTCTCAAAACTCCCCTTCACACAGCATTTGACTCTGTCTCATCGCTTGTGACCACCTGGCTTTAAAGTTACTCCCTTCCTATTTTTGCAAGCGCAGATGGACAGACAGATAGATGCACGGTCTCTCACATGCAGTGATGGAACACATAAAAGCTACACATGGCCCTCCCTGGTGGCGCAGCGGGTTAAAGCGCAGCACTAAGAAGCCAAAGCCACTTCCGCATGAGTTCGATTCCCGCCTGCCCCGGAGGCGACCACATGGTGTGGCAGACCTCTCCTGACCTGCCCGCTGCTCCCCTCAGCAGTGGACTTCGTCGATCTGCCTGTTCTGCTCCCCGCTCTGTCTCTGGTGAATTCTCTCACCCTCCGCATCTCTGGCCTGTACCCCAGTTCTGTACAAATAAATAAATAAATCTTTAAAAAAAAAAAAAAGCTACACATAACAACTGTATATAGCAAGGGGTGTGTAGCTGTGTTCCCCGGCTCGGCCCGGACGGCCGGCTTCCGAGGGCACCCTCCTGAAAACACCCCGAAATGCTGGTAAGTCCAACAGGGCCGGCTGGCGTGACAAATAGACCCCCGAAGCACAACGGCGCAGACCCAACAGAAACAGCTGCTTTGCGGGCAGCTTGCAGAGCACAGAGCCGGCGTCGCTGCGGTTTTCCTGGAAAGCTCTGGACTGCTTCTGAGCGACTGGCCTAAGGCACCAAGATTTCAGAGAGAAAAACCAAGGAAGAGTGAGCCATATTCTGAAGCCCATGAAAACTGGAGACCCTGGGCAAGGGGCAAGGGTAAAGGCGAGAACGCTGGGCTCCAGCCGGGTGGGGGGCACCCCGCGGAGTCCCTAAGGAGGTCCACACCCCACCGGACCTAGCAGGTCTCGCTGGGAAAGGGCCTCTGAGGCCGGCCGCGGCTGCAGTTCCTATTCGGGTCACACGGGGGCGGCACAGGGCTGCTTTTAGATGGTCCCCGAATGGGCGCTGGAAAAGCCCAGAACCCGAAAGGTGCCCAGTCCCGTCCCGCCGGGTCTCCACAGCTTGTCAGCAAGCGCCTCAGAAACCCACGCACAGCTCTGAAGGGGCCTCCTGAGAGCCTCAAGGCCCTGCACAGCTAGTAGCTGAGGCTCAGGGGCGTTAGAGCTCTTTGCCCAGGGCCGCCCAGCTCCCAGGCGCCCAGTTCTGCTCCACGTACTTCTCCCTCTCAGGACTCTCACTCCGCTGGGTGACTGGGTGGGGGGCTCCCCCAAGGTGCCCTGTCTGGATCCTGGGTGGAACGCAGCTGAGGCCACCTGGTGGGGGTGGGAGGGGGCGCTGAGGAGGAGCAGCAATCCAGGAGGCCATCCTGGAGGCGCGGGCCAGAATGGTGGGGTGGGGTGAGAAGCTGACCCTGGTGCCAGCTAGGAGGTGGCGCAAGGCCGTGGCAGAGGCGGAAGGGGGAGCTTGGGCCAGGCCCCCACTGCCGGGCCGGCTGTCCCCTTGGCCTCTGCCTTTAGAACAGGAGGCTGCTTGGTCTCGGAATTTTCCGGAATTCCAGTGTGCTGAAAGTACAGAAAATGGCAATTCCCCAGATTATCTCATACGGACGTGGGAGTAAACATGGTCTCCATGGCGACCACGGGCCTGATTTGGAAGGCCAGCCGCCCTCCAGGTCCTGGAGGCCAGTCCTGTGGAGGAGAACGGTCACTCCCCATTCCTCAACTATGACTCAGCCCCAAGCAGAGGCAGCAGGAGCTGCTGCCGTGGGGGGCCCTTACTGACCCCAGAACTGGTGATCTCAGGGGCAGCCGGGAGCCCCGGTTCGAGAAACCCTGAGACTGTGAGGCAGAAGGACCCACCTGCTCAACCTCCACCCCAAAACATCATCGCTCCCCTGAGGCCCAGAGGTACTGCAGCCTCTGTCCATCCAGGTGGAGGCTGGACACAGGGCCATGGGCGAGGGCCAATGGTGGCTGGCACTGATGGGGCACAGGGAAATGGGGTGCTGCCTACATGGGTTCAGCTGCTTCCACAGTGGGGGGAACCTCGAAGCCACCACCTGCCCCGATCTCAGTCCCCAGGGCTGCACCAGTCACTAGCTCGGGGCTGTCCAGGCTCCACGCCCACTAGCTCTGCCGACTTCAGGGCCTGGAGGGGAGATGCGGGAGACAGCAGAGAGGTCCTGCACCAGCTCTGCCCCTCAATAGCCAGGACCTGGGGTGCATGGGTTGGCCCCTCTGCTCCTTCTCCCTGCACCCCAATGGCAGGGCCAGAATAAAGACAGAGGCTCCCTCTGAGGGCTTGGGAGGGGGCCTGAGAGGGGTTCTGGGAGACAACAGGTGCGCTGGGCCTGGCACCTGGCACGTCACCTATCACCGGCCATGGGGACATTTGTCTCTTGTCCCTGTGCAATCCCCTAAGTGTGTGATGTCCTCAGACTGAGGGTCAGACTCGACTGAAGACCCTGGACAGCAGGGCCCCGTGTGGTTTCACGTCAACAGCTGCCACGTCTGAGATGGAAGATGAGAGACTCGGAAAGCTCACAGGATGGACATATACTTCCCAGCGGGTGCCTGTGGCCACGGGCAGGGGGGTGGGGGCATGAGGGTGCCCATGGCTGCAGGGGGTGCCCATGGCCATGGGGAGGGTGTTGGCCCTGGTCACAGTGGGGCTGATGGCCATGGCCATAGTGGAATGGCCATCGGCACGGTGGGGGGTGGCCGTGGCCATGGTGGGGTGGCCGTGGCCAGAGGGGGGTGGCCATGGCTTCCATCACCTCCCATGCCGTGGTGGAAGCTGGAGGTGAAGGATGAGGCACATCTTGGTGGAATCATGAAAATAGCTGGGACTGGCGCAAGTCAGGAAGGGGGCTGGGGTCCAGCTCCGTGGCCCACCTGATGTAAACTAGCAAAATGTGGGTACAAATTGGAGCTGCGCTCTGAAAACCAGGTGGGGAGCTTTGGAAGGTTCCAGCACAGATGTGGAAAACAGCTGGAAAGGAACCACCCAGGGCACAGGACTCTGACCTCAACTGGCTCAGCGAACCAGAGCCCCCGAGCTGCCCACGGGTCCACTCCCCCGACCTCACCCACTGGGTCCTTCTCCACCCCACCCCTTCCCTACCCGGTCCCTCGGCACTGGGTCTGTCCCCCACTGGATCCCTTCCCAACTGACGCCTCCTTCCCAGGTCCCCTGTGGGCCCTGCGGGCATGACGGTGGCCTGCGCAGACCAAACCCAGTGTCCCACCAGCTGGCGCTCGCTCACCTCCCTGGCCACAGCTTCTGCGGGCAGACTCTGCCCTTGCCTTCCCTGCCTGCTGGGGCTCCCTCTCCGGCCAGATGCCCGGGACGGCTGCCCCCCTTCTCCAGTCCGTCCCCAGTCATTCTCACGGACTCCCTTTTCGTCAACCTCAGAGTCCTGCCTCAGCTCCTGGTCCTGACCAGGACCAGTGACCATCGTCCAGTAAAAATCATGTCTGTTTTTTGCCTTCTGTGATACGGACGCCTCGGCCTCCCAGAGCCCTCCGGTCCAGACAGCAGGGGCCCCCGGCACTCCCCATGTGCCCAGACCCACCCTCCCCCACTGCGCTCTCACTCTGGTCACTGGACACCCAGGACCAGGCACCAGGGCCCCGGGACAGCCCAGCCTGGAGCACGCAGGTTTGTCCACCTCCCCTCGGAACACGGCGGAGCCCTCGCTGGCGTTTCTCCCTCCCGCGCCCCTGGCCAGTCCTGGCACTTCTCACATGGCCCTTTGTGGGCTGTCCTGGCCCCTGCTCCCAGGGGGGCTTCAGGTATGGACCCCCATACCGGAACAACAGCGAAACGTACATTTTAAAATGCTCTTCACCCTTCCCCGGGCTGCCATGGTGGGAGGCTGGCCGTGGGGACATGCACCAGCCAGGAGCTCAGGACCGAGGCCGGGGGGAGCCGAGGACGCTCCACGTTTCGTGGCCAGGATGGAGATGCCCAGGTAGGAATGTTCCAGGAGGTAGCAGACCAGCAGATGATGCTTAGGTGGTCTTTGTAGTCGAGCTTCTGTGAAGGAGGTGTCTGGACTTTGAACCTCAAGTAAGAAAATATTACTTGCCTCCCAAGAGAATTGCATCTTCTCAGAACCAGATCTTAGTTATCAACAAATGTCCTGAATTGCTACATGTTGCACTGTGTCAGTAGATGTTTGGAAATTTGTTTCCTGTAATGGGAGCACTACATCAGGCTTGAACTTGCCTCTTAGGCAAGTTCATCCACCTCAGGTGTCCACAGCGAAAGGGTAAGAAGGCACCAGCGAGCAGGAGGGGCCTGGAGACATGGGGTCCACTTGGGGGCGTGGTGGGGCTCACAGGGTCTGGGGGCCTGGGGAAGTGCCTGGCATTGTTCCCCATGTCGCCTGGGGGAAACTGAGGAAGATGGGGAGTGACTCGGGGATTGTGGGGGACTGGAGACAGGCAGAGGTTCAGGGGGATACATGCCACTGTCCCCACCCTGCCCACAGGGGGCCCTGGTACAGCTCCATTGGTTTGGTGGTATTCTGATCAATATCTACCAGTTACTGATCAATATCCATCAGCTGCTGATCAATATCCATCATTTTCTGATCAATATCCACCAGTTTCTAATCAATATCCATCAGTTTCTGGTCAGTATCCATCAGCTACTAATCAATATCCATCAGTTTCTGGTCAATATCCACCAGTTTCTGATCAATATCCA
>NW_004567112.1:3102915-3103929 GCF_000260355.1 Condylura cristata | reverse complement strand
TTCTGGTCAATATCCACCAGTTTCTGATCAATATCCATCAGTTTCTGGTCAGTATCCATCAGCTACTAATCAATATCCATCAGTTTCTGGTCAATGTCTGCCTGCCCCTAGGGCCCAGTTCCACAGGGTCTGCTCTCCCCAGACCCCCCCCACCGGGCACACAATCCACACCATGGGATCTGGATGGAAGAACCCAGGAAGGAGCCAGTGAATGTGCCAATGCACCCCGCACCCCACGCCTGACCCAAAGTAGATGTTCTGAAAAGATTTGTGAAAACTCAAATTCTGACCCCAGATCTCTATCCAGGGCATGTTCCCTTGGTGCCCTCGAAGCCACCTGGTGGGGCTGAGCCAGGGCCGCTGTCCACTTGACGTGGTTCTGTCAGCCCAAGACACCCCGAAACCACCCGCATCCTCGGGGTGGAGGCCTCGGCCAGCGGGAGCCCCAGCTCCCGGGCGATCAGCATAACAGTCACGCGTATTCCCTCCATCTTCCAGAAGCCCCAGAGAGGCAGGTGGGCGATCCCCTGCCAGAAGTTGCAGGCACTGAGGCGCCCCCTGCAGATGGGGGCTGAAGGGGGAGGGGAGCCCAGCAGGTAAAGCGGACCAGGCTGGGGCTGGGAGTAGGGGCGGCAGGCAGAGGAGGCACGGGACACGCCAAGGTCAAAAGCAGGTTCAAGGGGACAGAAGCCAAGCTGCCACCCTACTCTTTCTGGGGCCAGAGCTGTGTGGCCTCAGGCAGCCACCACAGCCTCTCTGATCCTCCATGTCTCATGACACCAACACCCCTCACGAGGTCCACAGACCCGGATGCGGAAAAGATCAGTGGTGCCCCCAAAGTTATGGGGGTCTCTGCAGTGGGGTGAGGGCAGGCCTTGAGCCCAGCTCTCCGTCTCCCAGTGGGCGTCTCTACACGCCTCCCCCGCCCCCGGGGCAGTGCGCCGGTGCACGTCAGGTCTCTTTTGAGAAAGCAGTGGAAGCTTCCCGTCGCGACCCCCTGCCCCAGCTCTGCTC
>NW_004567112.1:3099433-3102365 GCF_000260355.1 Condylura cristata | reverse complement strand
GCCCAGGGTTTCTCAGGGGCCAAACACACTCCGTCTCCGTGGCTGTCTCAGCTGCCCCCTTGAGGCGTGGCGGAGAGGGAAACAGTGGAACCTCAGAAACTCAAATCTGGCCGAGTGGCTGCTGCGGGCCCGGGAACTGAGCCAGACTCGGACACACTCGGCGCCATCCCACGCCAAGCTGGGGAAGACGCCTCAGTTTGGGGCGCCCTGTGGCTCCCCAACTTTCACCTGGGAGAAACCACCAAAAGTGGGACTTGAGGTTTGAAGACAGGAGAAAGGCAGCCCTCTCCCCGCGCCTCCCCTCCCCTCCCCGCCGACTCCTGCCCGGGGCAAAGCCCGGACCCACACCACCGTCTTGGGACAGACACGCCATGCCCGGCAGCGCCCACCGCTCACCCGGCTAGGCCTGGCAGAGCCGCTTCGCCCCGGGGCCCCCAACTCCGGGTCCCCCTGTGGCCGGCTGAATAATGGCCCCCAAAGGGGTCCACGTCCTAATCCAGGAATCTGTAACTGCGTCACCCCACAGGGCCAAAGGGGCTTTGCAGATGTCCTGTGTCACCACGGGGTGTAGGGGAGTAGCAGCCCCAGAACAGGGGTTCACGCCCCCCAGAGCTGAGAGGTAACAAATCGGTGGTTTTCAGCCAGAGTCCAGGGCGAAAGGTCACAGCAACCACATGGACATGGCGCCCAGGGCCAGGCCGCCACGGCCTGTCTGGACCTGCCCCCCACCCCCGTCCTGCTCCGCAGAGCTGCCTGGCAGGGTGCGCTCCGGCAGGCGGGGTCTCCGCCCGTCCCGGCGGGCATGTTGGCGCTGCAGAGTGCGGTTTCTGGAGCAGCAAGACTCCCACCCACGCACCCCTGCAGCGCCCCCAGGAGTGACCCGCTTCACTTCCCAAACAGGGTCACTGGGGAAGGTGGGGGAGGGTGTGGTCTTCCAGCGTGGAGGGCTTGGGGGTGCAGACTTGACCCCCGTCCTGCCTGCACCCCCCACACCCTTTCCTCCCTGAAGCATACCGCTGCTGAGAAAAGCCGCTCCTGGCTCCATGAACCGAGGGGGACCCCTCACGTCCAGACCTGGACGCCACCAGCCCCCTCCCCCCTACATTCCAACAGGGCTAGGGGCCTCTGCAGGGGAGACGCTTGCCCAGGGTGGCTGTTTCCAGGACTGGGGACCAAGTCAGGCTCAGGTCCCCAGGACAGCCCAGCTGCCAGAACCCCAAACCTGAGACGGCCCCACCGTCCATTCCCTCATGGTGCTCCCCACCCCCGGGCAGTCAGGGGACACAATCTGGTGATGAGGACTCATGCCCAGCGAGGCCACGGCCCCCACTGCCCCTGGGGTCCAGCAGGCCACACCGAGAGGCCCCGAGGGGAAGCAGCAGGGCCCACGTAACCCAAACTCCATCGGAAGACGACACTGGGCCTGCCCGGGGCGAGGCCAGGGCTCGCCACCCACTCGGCCACGTGGGCCCCGCGCCCGGGGAGTGCCCACGCTGCCCCACAGGGCGTGTCCAGTTCTCGCTGTCCCCAGACGCCGAGGACCCCCAGGCAGACGCTCCCCGCAGGCCCGAGGACCCCCCAGCTGACGGCCCGAGGAGGAAGAGCAGCCGCTCCTGGTACCGGTCCCGGCACATTTAATTATGTTAAATATTAATCAAAGTACAGCGTGACTGTGGGGCAGTTAACATACCTGACGGGGCTGGGCGCACGGACGCACGGACGCAGCTTTGGGCAGACAGAGGACGTCGCGGCAGGCTGAGGAGCGCCCGTGTCACTTTGGTTTGGGACGCTGGGAGTGGCCCCGGGGCCCCGACGGGGGGGGACCAGCGAAGGCAACAGACAGACGTGCCCTCCGGGGAAAGGCCTCGGAGGAACCGCGACCAGGCGGCACCACTGGCACCGGCGGGGGCTGCATATATAAAAACACCTGTCTAATAAACCAAACAATATTGGAGATACCTCCGGGACGCTTCTGTAAGAAGCAGGGTCACACCGCATGTTACCCGCATGCGCAAGCGTGTGTAAGAAACCCGTGAGGCACTGGGGACGAGTAGCAAAGACGTCCTGGAAACGACACGTCCATTGCAGAGACGTTAATCCACGAAAGGCCTGGGTCCGACACAGGGGAGCCTCACCAGCAACTGAACCCACAGGGGCCCACTCAGAAGATGCACCCGCACCCGCACGCACCCACAAGGCAAATAAATACGCGAACACACGGTGCTGGCTCCCGACAGCGCCCTGGTGCGGGACCGGGCTCCCCGGCCGCCGCCTCCATCTTTGAGGGGGAGGGGGGCTGTCCTGAGCGTGGGTGCTCAGGACAATGCAGCTGTCCATCTCTGACGCAGAGACCCGGCCTGGCTGGAGGCGGCAAGTGCTGGGTGTATGTCCAGTGCCAGCGCTGTGGCTCGGGCTGGCTCACAGGACGTCCCCTCGACGACACCGGAGTGCAGGCTCCATCGGGGTCCGGTGTTGGCTTCCATTCTCTCCCACCCCCGTCATACCCACGGGCCCAGAGTCCACCCATCCGCTGGTAAACAAGCAGCACGTGGCCCAGCGAGTTCTGCTAAGAACGCAGCTGCCAGCGTTCCCGCGCGGCCAAGTCAGCTCACGCCCTGGGTTTCTGGCCAGGACAGCGCAGTCTGTCTGCTGAGTAGAGGCCGCGGGCACTAGCGCGGGGGGCGGGGGCAGGAGAGGGCCGTGGCCCAGGCCCGAAGCCTGGAGGGCCAGAAGCGAGGCCTCCGACACGCCAGGAATCGGGAAGCCCGGCCCACCCGGAGCGGCCCTACGCGGCACAGACGGCGCACGTCCCCTCCTGAGGGTGAGCTGGTTCACATCCCCCTTACAAGCCCTCGAGGAAGCAGGCAGAGGCAGAGGAGGGGGACAGAGCGCAGAGGGGAGGGGACAGAGCGCAGAGGGGAGGGGACAGAGC
>NW_004567112.1:3093702-3098681 GCF_000260355.1 Condylura cristata | reverse complement strand
GGGCAGCCTGCGGCCGGCCCCCGCCAGTCCCTGGGGCCCCGGCCTTGGGCCTTGCAGGGGCCCAGGTGGGGAAGCCCCGAGCCGGGCCGGCCGCAGGCCAGCGAGCATCGCAGACTCTGAACGCTTATAATCGACGCGCCCGGCGGGAAGGAAGACTCGCATCTGGGGTCTCTCCACGCTATACGTGCATCGGCCCCCCACAAAGAGAGATCTGGAGGTCCTGGTGATGACGAACAGCGGGTGGGTGTGAACAGAGGGGCGCCGGCCTCAGGTCTTCTTCCAAGCAAATGCCTCGTCGGCGAGGACCTGCGCCAGCCGGGCGTTGAAAGGGCCGTAGAAGTCCTGCAGGATCTTCTGCGTGACCGGCCACATGGGACCCAGGTTCCTGTCCTCGGGGCGCCGGGCGTTGGAGGCGGGGCTCTTGGTCATCAAGGCCTCTTGCTTCTCGCTTAAGGGTCCTGGGGTGAAAAGACGAGAACCCCATGAGGCAGGAGGCCTGGCAGGGGGCGAAAGGCACTCGGCACCCGCCCCCAAGCTGCGCTGACGGGTTTCCCTGGAGAAGGTGTTCAGAGACTAGAACGCTTGGGCCGCGGCCGCGCGAGGCAGAAACAGCATCACAAACAGCCGCGGCTACGCCAGTGTGCACACCCAATGGACGCCCCACGCAGCGCCCCTGAACCCCCTCCTGGCTTCCTTTCCAGATGCCCTTACAGCGGCTGGCAGCCTGCTGCTGGCTCACCCAGCAGCCAGCCTGGCCCGGCCCGTGCACCCAGCGGCAGCGGATGCCTTGCTCCCACTGTTTCTGCCCCAAAGAGCTGGTGCAAAGGGCCTGCGGCTGAGACCCGTCGCTGGAGCGGACAGGGGCTGGGGGACAAGCCAGCAGGGCCGCCCCTGAAGCACCACCTCTGCGCCCAGCCTCCCGCTGGCTTCAACAAGGCTCTCGGGAAACAGAAAAGCCGCATCCCGGCGTCCCGGGCTCCGCGCATGGAAGGAAGCGCCCGTCTCTGGGACAAAGACAAGCTGACGCGCGTGGCCGCTCTGCAGGTGGCCACATCACACAGCCAGGGACCGCGCTCCATCACGTGGCGAGCTCTCCATGAAAAGGAAAAGGAAAGCGGCGGCGGGGGAAGACTTCAAGAAAGATCCAACTGCCAAAATGCCCAGGTGAGGTGATCGGAGCTGGGGTGTCCGGGGAAGGACGGCGGGTTCCCCTCGAGCCGTTCCAGCTGTCTGCGGGAGCCCCATGCGCCTGGCCCCCCTGGGCCCGGGACACCCCGCCAGCAGGCGTCGCGGTGACCAGCAGCTCCCGATCTGGCTCCTGGCAAACGCGTCCTGAGCTGGGGGCAGCCGCCCCCCAGAGGCATAGGAGTGCGATCATCCCTGACCCCAACGGTCACCGTGGAGACAAAGCAGTGACCTGCCTGTTCCCTCTGCCAGCCCACCAGCCTCCCAGGGTTGCAGCCGCCCACTGACCCCCTGCCCAGCCTTAAGGCCCACAGCCGTTTCCTTCTGTGTAAACTTCTGGGACACCGGTCCACTGTCGGACCCGTCGTCGCATGAAGCTAGTGACAAAGCCGGGCTCCCCCTTTTCTTTCTACCGGTTACTGGACCTTCGAGCCAAGGCGTCCCTCCGCAGGGGCCCTGGCCACGGGGCTGGCCCCACGTGCAGCCGGTGCTGGCATTCGAGCCTGCGGAACGGCCCCTCAGTCCTGCCCGCCCGGCCCGGGCGCGGCGCGGGGCCCGGAGTCCCCAAGCCAGGCCGCTCCCCGCACTCCAGCCGGGTCATACCGAGGTTGAGAAACTGGAAGACCCTGCGCATGGTGTACTTGACGCTGGACGCGTGGTCTTCCAGGCGGAGGATGAGGAGCTGCTCCTTACTGAACACCGTGAGCCAGTCCAGGAGGTACACGGCGTACAGGCCCACCTGGAGCCGCACCTGGCGCAAAGGAGAAGGCGGTTATTTCCGGGAGACCCCCCCACCCCCGCAGGCGCCATTCCTGGGCCCGGCGAGGCTGGCCCTCGGAAGTTGGGTGCCGAACACCATCTGCTTGCTTCTGGTGACGGCGCAGCACGTGCAGGGAGCCCTCAGCCCTCGCCGCTGCCCGAGGAGGCTGGGAGCTCGAGGAGGCCGACGGCGCGAGGCCCGGGCCCCCGACCCGTGGTGCGAACGGGCTTCGTACAGCCCAGGCCACCGCTGCCCCTCCCCGGGACACAGCATCCGCACAGACACCGGCAGGCGCCTGGCTAAGCTGTGCAACTTCTATCGACAGACTCTGGATAGAAAAGGAAATGCTCTGACACATCAGACTTTCCACGCTAACTTATGTTATGACCTCCCTTTTTTTTTTTTTTTTGTATAATCATAATATCAAAATATTCTGAGCAACCTTCAGTTTACAACTGGACTGCCTCAGCCTCGTAAGGCGCTGCCTGGCCCCGACAAGCACGGCACCAGGGGAGGAATTCCTCTTGAAGTCAAGAGTGACTTTATAATTGCGGATTAATAAAAGCAATTGGCTGTTAGAGCAAAGTCAATATTGAGGCAGCACGGGAACATATTTTTTACTGCCCCGAAGGACGAGAACCCAAATCTCACCTCTCTACTATCCCTCACAGCCTCCTATTCAGTTTCTAAAGACCGACTTCAACTTTCTACTACCTAGTCTTTAGATAAGGAGACTCACCCAAGTCTTCTATTCAGAGCTAATCAGGTTTTCTACTGTCTAGACTTCAAGGAAATTCACTTAAGCGGTCTAATTAGTCTTCAAAGAGCTTTGCTTCCTTATGTGATGATGTACAAGAACATTTCCCCTTCCTGCGCTCACTTTACTCTACCCCCTAGGGTGTCTCAATGAGAATGAAAGCAGTCAAGTGGTAGATAGGGTGTAAGGGACTTTATTTTGGTGAATCTTCACTGTGGTAAAGACAGTAATATTAGTCTTAAACTTTGTGAATCTCTGTACCTGTTTTAACCTTGATAGACTGATTTTAAAAATAATGTTGTAATCTCACTAAAGGTCAAAAGGACCCCAGACTATTCTTAAAAAAAAAGGGGGATCGTGATCTCAGCCCATTTCATATGCTGACGTCATCCCTCTGCCTGCTTGAACCCCATAAAATAAACCTCTGCTGACCAGAGCAGGAAGACTCGCACCCAGCTCCCATCCCCGTGTCTTCCTGGCGCCCGCTCCCCCTCCCCGTGTTTTAGGAATCTCCTTCTGCTGACGCCGCTCCCACCTTAGACCCTGCCTGTTCTGCCCCCCAACAACCCGTGAGCGGAGTCAGTCCCCGACAGGCGCCGGAGGTCGGCCAGCTGGTACCCCAGCACGTGGGCCACACTACTGGCCGTGAGCACATGTGTGCGCCCCAATACAGGCAGCGTGCGGAGCCCTCCTGACGCCCTTGGGTGCCGGGCCTCGTCCCTCTGCTGCCTCGCGCACCCCAGACCGCGGCCGGCCACCTGGCCCGAGGAGCCGACTCGGCCAGGCCTCAGCTCCCAGGTGGTGCCTCCAGGCCACCCGGGATGTCCGGCCTGATAAGAACATCTTTGCAGGGGGTCAGGCCGCTGGACATTCTAACAAGGGAGCTTTGGGCTTCCAGTATCAGCCTGACCTCCGGGGAGGGCTGGACACGGAGGTCAGTCAATGGGTATTAAGTGACTGCACCCCAGTGAAGCCTCAGGACCCCAGAGGCTTGCGTGGGCTTTCCTGGCTGACAGTTCCCCCTGGGCGGGGTCGTGGCAGCCCGGCCAGGCCTCAGCAGCATGGGTCCCCTTGGCTGGCTCTGTGTCCAGGGGTGAGGCCTGACCCTGAGTGTAATAGCCTTGGGGTGCTCTGTCTAGTAAGAGATGGTACCTGTGGGTGGTTGGGGGATCCCCAACTAGTAAGTAAACGCAGTCTCGGGTTACTCTGAGCTGAAAGTGAGGTCTCTGCGCTCCCCCGCCTGCCTGAAAGGACTAAATTTACAAGGGTGTCCCTCCTGCCCCGTCTCCCACAAAGGGCGCAAGTCCCTGCTGAGACCCATCACAGCCTGGGGGTGCACCAGAGGGTCCCACAAAGCAGATCTCACCCAAACCAGCCCTTCGCTTCCGATCTCCCCCCCACACACACTGTAGCCACCTCCCCACAACCCGACATCCTTGCCTGCCTCGTGCATAGGCACAGGCGTGGTGTGTCGGGCACTACACAAGCCTGGGTCCTGACTGCCCTCACAGCGCGCGTGCAGGCGCGAGGCGGACAACGTCCGTGCGTCCTTCTTCCACCTGTCTCTGTCAGGCCAGGGACCCACGGCCGTGGCGGGGAAGGATGGCTGTCCCCACCCTGCCGGAACCGGCCATCGCTCCCCAGTCTTCACAGCAGCCGTGAAGCAATACTAATGCCCAGGTCACGCTGAAGCTTCCTGGGGAAGCTAAAACAGGCCCGGTCCCACAGCCAGTAAGCGCTGGAGCTTAGCCCACACCACGTCACCACATCTCCACATCACCACGTCTCCATGTCACCACATCTCCACATCATGTCTCCACGTCACCACATCTCCACATCATCACGTCTCCACGTCACCACGTCTCCACGTCACGTCTCCACGTCTCCACGTCTCCACGTCACCACGTCTCCACATCACCATGTCTCCACATCACCACGTCTCCACATCATCACATCTCCACGTCTCCACATCATCACATCTCCACATCTCCATGTCTCCACGTCACCACGTCTCCATGTCTCCACATCACACGTCACCACATCTCCACATCACGTCTCCACGTCACCACGTCTCCACATCACCACGTCTCCACATCATCACATCTCCACATCTCCACGTCTCCACGTCACCACGTCTCCATGTCACCACGTCACCACATCTCCACATCACCATGTCTCATCATCACATCTCCACATCACCACGTCTCCACGGCACCACATCACATCTCCACGTCTCCATGTCACCACATCTCCACATCACCACATCACCACATCTCC
>NW_004567112.1:3087149-3093292 GCF_000260355.1 Condylura cristata | reverse complement strand
GGTTAAGCCGCTGTTGTCTTTCCCACAAACTACACACTCTGGCAGGATAACCTGAGCCTCACCTGCACCCCCTGCCTTCCCGATAAGGTGGCTTGATGATGAGGAAGAGGAAGCGAAACCTCTCGGCCTCAAGCCCGGCCACAGCAGCGGCCCTGCCTTCGCCTCATGCAGAGCTGCTCAGGCTGTGCCTGGACACACTGGACTGGCTCCCCTGCCCACCACACCTGCTGAAAGGCAGCACAGCCAGGAGCCTCTGGATGGCAGACCTGGCAGACCGCCCTCAGCTAGACTGGGAACTGGCCAGTAAGCGCCGCCTTTGCATCTAAAAAGGCAGGCAGGGACCGTTATGTTCCTGAAGGAAGGTGAGAAAAGGGAAAAAGGGTCCATGAAAAGATCTCCCCATGGAGGCCCTGCTGAAGAGCTTTTGGGGGAGGGGGAACGGGGGGGGCGGCATCATTTTTCAAAGCAACAAAACAAGCCCCCTTTGGAGAGAGACCTCTTAGAGTAATTGAGGGCTGGGTGTCCTCACGGGCCAGTTCTAACTGCCGGGTGTGTGGAGCCCCGCTAAATGGTAATCTTCCTAAATGAGCCCTCATTCTCTGGAAGAGGAGGGGCGAGCATTGTAGCTGGGAGCGATTAGCAGGGAAGAAAGCAGGAGCCAGCTGAGAGGGCCTATGGGTTTCTGCAGTCTTTACACCAGGAACATTTGTTTCTGCATCAGACACCCTGAAAGGCAAGGGAGCAACATTTGCACATCAAGTGCGTCTGTGTTTATATGCTAAAATCCAGCCCACATGCCACTTGCATAATAACCTCCCGGGTGCATGCGGATCTGGGGGGCGGGGCTCCCCAACTCACAGGCATGGCGTTGTTGAGGGTGTTGTTGTAGACGCAGGCGCGCAGGGAGTAGTCCAGCACGCAGTTCTCGAACAGCTGCAGCGCCTCCGTCACCTTCTCGTGGAAGTCGTCCGCAGACTTATTGGAACTTGCAAAGTAGAGATAGTCTGAGTACAACCTGCGAGGGAAGGAGATGGACATTTTTACTGCCCGCCTGGGTGGAATCGCGCCGTCTGGTGCCGAGGAACACCCACCAATGTGCGGTTACAGTATCTGGTTTTGTTCATGACGACAGAACCATTCGTCTGTCCCTCTGCAGACAGCTACTCCCCGCCCAGACGGCTCTCCTGCAAAGGCCCCGACACGCGCAATGACAGCAAAGTGCAGAAATTGTACAACAGCGAGAGAGGCTGTGAACATTTTACGTTCTCCCAGGGCCTCCCTCGCCCACTGGACGCAACAACAGCAAGAACAGCTGCCTCTCACAGTGTCGCAGCCCGCACCAGCCTCCTGGACCTTCTGGGGACCGGGGGATGCTGAGATCATGCAGGCAGGGGCGGGGCTTTCTGCGCTGGTGAGGACCTGTTTCTACACAAGTCAGAAATTGCCCCAAAGCTGGTGCTCCGTTGATCTGCCACATAGGTGTGGGACGGTGCTTCCATCCGGGAGCTGACAGTCTCCGTGACAGAACTTGACGCCCCTGAACCCTCTTCCCAGCTAAGGCCCAACTTTTGAACCTCAGTGTCTGTCTGTATTTTAACAAAATCCTGCAAGAATTTTTCTGGCAGAGTTTGGCTTCCTAGCAACCTGGGAGCCTGATTCATGCACCCTCAAGCTCTGAGGGGGGTCCTCTCCCTCTCTTTAGCCAGAGCCCCCTAACTCTGACGCTGCTTTCAGTAATTTTCCACCCTCCCCCCCGGGCCCCTGCACTGCCGTCCCATTCAGTAACAAGTGGCAGAATCGTGATTGTTTTGCTTTTTTAAATTCTCGGCAAAAAAGATTTTATTGTAATTTCAAAAACATAGATTTTTTTTTAAATATCATGGAATATTTATTTTTCTTCCACCAGATAAATAAAAAGTAGATTGCAACAGAGTAGAAAGCGAATGTGTTACTAAAGTCTGTGGCCCGGTCTTCCCATCAGCCCTCTGACAGTCCCACCCCCCAGAGGGGATCTGGGTTATCAGCTTCTTCCTGTCAGGGGAGCACTGTTCAGGTCCCCAAAGGAATAAGCTAAAGCATTATAAAAATGTCTTTCAAGAGCGATACCGCAACCCCACAACCACTCTGTGGAGGAAGACTGGGGCAGTGACCTTGGACGAGTAAAAGCCACTTGGACGTGTTAAAGCCACTCAGAAAAAGTCAAAAGTCAAGGAAGACAGCAAAAGGATCAAGACCACGTGTCCACACAAGCCTCGGGGAGCTGGAACAGGCACGTTGGTGTAAAAAGTTGAAGTGTAAATTTCAGCCCCTAAAATCAGCTAGACAGTGAGGAAGTAGGGCCGGCGGCCATGGAACACGCAGGCTGACGTGAGCTGGGCATGAATCACTCCGGAACCACAGGGACGCTGCTGCGGACCAGGCTGCGCTCACAGAGATCTGCGCTGCAAATGTGGGCAGGTCACTGCTTCCCTGGCAGGTCGGGGCCCCAGGGGATGCTTGCCCTTGGCGACAGGAGCCGAAGACCGGGGGGCAAGGAGCAGCTCCATCGGAGGGCGCCGGGGGGACGTGGGCTCCGATGGGCGGGGGCTGTCCAGGTCTAGGAGACCTGTCCCTTTGGCCTTAGGGCTGACCAGTAAACGGAAAGCGAGAAAGACCGCCGCGGGGCCCTCCCTGGTGGGCAACGGGTTAAGCGCAGCACTGGGAAGCCGGCTGCAGCCTCTTTAGCACAAGCTGAATGCGGGGGTGACCGGCAAGGCGCAGCAGACCTCTCCCGTCTCCCCCGGTGCTCCCCTCGGTGTTATTTCGGTTGATCTTCCTGTTCTGCTCCCCACTCTGTCGCTGGTGAAGCCTCTCACCACCCCTGTACCTCTGGCTTGTACCCCAGTTCTGTGTGCATAAATAAATATTTAAAAAATAAAGGAAGAAAGACTGCCCTGTTACGAGGGAGACATCTCCCGGGGCATCCACTTCTGGACAGCCGGGGGCGGAGGCTGGGGGACACACCGGCACCCGGCTGAGCTCGGCCCGACGCCCTTCCCGACCCGAGCTTCATGGCTGCCCCGCCCCCTCCTGCTGAACCACCTCATATTCTACGCTCAAACCATCCCGAACAGATGGGTGTTGCATTTGGCCAGGACTGTTTCCAACAGCAATTCCAAATATAAGCCCGAATGCATTCCAGGCCTTCTGTGCCGCAGTTATTTTGGAAGGTTGCTGGGGCAGCCGTGACCGTGGGCCTGTGCGCGGAGGCTCGGCGGGGTTCCTTCCTGGGAACCCCATCCCGGGACCCCAACTGGATGCGCGTGTTGGGGGAGAAGGGATTCCTTCAACCCGGCGTCCCTGAAAGGGACCTGGAAGGACTGTGTCCCTTCCCCAGGGACAGAGGGCCGGCCACTAGGAGACCGAAAGCCCAGCCAATCCGACCCTGCGGACACCGAGTTGACCACGCAGTGACAGGGGCTTGGGTCTGAGCCTGAGCGAGCAGAGGGACGTGTCAAATGGGCTGAGCACCGGCCAGGCCTGCGGGTGTAGAGCCCCTGACCTTCTGCTCCAGCCCCTGCTCACGGCTGCCCAGGAGCTGGTCACTGCATCGCCCGACTCGGGGACCCTTCCTCGGCCACACAGACCAGAGGCCTTGGGCTGGGGCCCAAGACACCCCACCAGCCTGACCCCAAATCCACTGGGCTTGGCTGCGTAGGTGGGGTGCTGGCCACTGAGCCGAGGGTTCGGGATTTTGTTGTTTTGATGTTTTTACTGTTTTAGGTGCAGTGATTTGGAAGCAGAGGCAGCTCTGCTGCCAGGGTGCTGAGTACCTCAAGAGCCTGACTCCACGCCAGCGCGGGGCAGCGCACGGACACCCGAGCACAGCCACTCCTCGGCGCGGTCGGGGGGTTGTTGGGGGGCAGGTGGGGGGCAGGCGTGTGCAGGGAACATGGTGTCTGGCGGCCAGGAAAACTCCAGCAACCACACGTGGACCTCCGGGGACCCAGCGCGGAGCCAGGCCTCCCCACAGCCCTCTCCCACTTGCAGCTAAAACTCGCTGCTTCCTGCAAAAGCTATTTTAATGGCTTTCAGTGTTTAGATTTTTAGTTCTTGAGCTCAGGTTTTTGTTTTAATTCTTAAGTGACAACGTGCTTGTCCACTGGCCTTCCCTCTGTGAGGAGACCCTGGAGAGTTCCAGCTGCCGCTGGTAGGTGGGGGGCCTCTCTCCACGCTGGGTTTCTCTTCCTGACATGCCATTTTGAAATTAAGATTTAACCCACGTATGGTGAGAGTCGCCGTTTTGAAGAGAACCAGCCATTTTCAGGAAATGCACAAAGCTGCACAACCACCACCCATCCAATTCTATAATGTTCTCATGTCTCATGTCGCTTTTGACCTCTCTGTTCCCAGAGGCCCATGTCAAGGGTCATGGAGCCCACTGAGGCACACAGAGGGCCACGGTGCCAGGTCCAGGCAGGCAGGTGCCACTGCCCTGCCCGTCACTGCCCCGGGGTCATCGCCCATGGGCTACACTCTGGCTGGAGAGGGCGGAGGGGGGTGCTGACACAGCGGCCGGGAGGGTGGGGGGGAGTGCTGCTCCCCATGGGTGTGGCCACCAGCTGAGAGGGGCGCCACGGGCCCTCAGGGCCACGTGGGGCCGTCGTCACGTGGCAAAGTGGCCACCAAAGTGGTGTCTCAATGCGCCCCCTGCCAGCCGGCCACCTCTGCTCCCTCCCAGCCCCATCGCTCCCGTCCTTAGCGGGCTCAGGCAGGCGGCCGAGGCCCCTCGTTTCTACAAACCGCTGGGCTCTCAAGCCGCTCTCACCCTGCTCCAGTGTCTGCCAGGTGAACGCCGAGAAGGCCGCCTGGTTCAGGCGGCGGCAGAGAGGGCACAGTCCCAAGTGTGGGCCTCACGACCGCTGTCCTCCAGGGCCAGCCAGTGTGTGGCCAGGGCGCCGCCCCTGCTGAGGAACGCTGGCCAGCCCCTCGGTTGGGTGGGAGGTCCCTGCCCCACACCTGGCTCGCAGCTCCACCCCCTCCCAAGGCCTCCCGCACCCCGGGCGCCCCCGCCCGTGGGCACACACCTCGCCTCAGACCATCCACAGGCCAAGACCTGGCACGGCCGTGTCTCCGCAGGCCCTGGCCACACACCCGCCCTCGGCAAACAACCCATGTGGGGATACTCAGGACTGGCGATGACTTGGCAAACCTCTTCCCCCAGAACAAACAGCACCGAGCACACGGGGACTTCGCGGGGTGCCTGCTCTCCCTCCAAAGCGCCACGCGGTCAGTCCCTACTGGACGGCTTCAGAGACGCCTTCACACAGGCCCGGCCACCCTGGCCCGGCCACCGCCAGGGCCCCCACCTCTCCCTGGACGGTCTGAGGCCTGAAGGCTCCGGGCTCTGTCCTGTGAAAGGGGTCAGCCACCCTGAGGCCCAGGTAAGGGTGATAGACTCCCAGCGAGGCGGCCTCAGGGCAGCAAATGCCTGGAATCAAGCAGGCAGCTTAGAGACGCCCCAGTCTCCCGCAGACCACTGCTCAGGCCTCCGACACCGCAGTGTCCGAGACGAAAGGCACCCACGGCAGGAGGGGTGGAAGCCGGCCTGTGGCTGCCCATACAACCTTTCTTTGCCTGGGGCCTGCACGGGCCTTCTCTTGCCCACAGGAACTTCCTTTGTGACGTGCCCCATTAATAATTAACCCAGTGGTGCCGGGAGCAGGCAGCTCTTTAAGCTGTCCCAGGGGAACGGGCCGGGGAGCCCATGCTCTCGGCCCAGAGCACATGCAGCCCCTCTGCTCCCGCTCCAGCAGCTGGGGCGGGCGAGCTGTTTGGGGATCTGAAGACCCAAGCTCGGCTGAGCGAAGGTCAGGGCAAATCAACGGCCCCACCCCCCCAGCTCCAGCCACAGGTGTGCCGGGCTGGCGTCTTGCTGGCCCTGACCTGCAGGACCCTGACGAGTCCACCGAGCCCGAGGCACCACAAAGACAGGCCGGCCGCTTACAGACCTTGGCGAGAGCCCTGCTCGCGGCTTCCAGCCCAGAAGCCCTGCAGCCAACCTACAGCACTCCCGGGCAGCCCCGGTCCAGAGGCTGCTAAGCGCGCCCCGGGGTGGCTGAGACCTCTGAGTCACACCCCAGCTCTCCTGGCCCGTCCTGCCC
>NW_004567112.1:3085675-3086344 GCF_000260355.1 Condylura cristata | reverse complement strand
GACTTTGCTCTCAAGAAGTAACTAGTCAGTGGGAGAATGAATGCTCCCTGGCTGCTGCTGTTACTATTACTTGCTACTATTGTGACTGAATCATATTAACTAAGAATAATAAAATATTTCCCCACTTAACCAAGACTGCTTAAATGTTACAGATTATAAATCATTTAATTCTCATAATCCTAGAGAAAGGGTCATTACCCCCCATTTCAACAATGAGGAAATGAGGCAGAGACAGATAAAGTAACTTGCCCAAGTCACACATCCGGTGAGTGTTAAAGGCAGACATCCGGCCCCCAAGACTATGTCTTTATCACCTAGAAGCTCACCACACGCCCCCACCCGCCTCTGCAAAGGGGAGTAAAATCCAGGAACCCAGAGCCCTGTCCACAGCTCAGCCTCTTGCCTTCTGCCGGCTGCAAATAAATGGCTGCATTTCATTAAGCGCCTCATTCTGTCCCCAGTAGCACCATAAATAAATAAATTATTCAGCCAGGGTGATTAAAATATCCCTTTGGGGCCCTCCCTGGTGGCGCAACGGGTTAAAGCACTAAGAAGCTAAAGCCACTTCGGCACGAGTTCGATCCCCACCCCGGAGGTGACCACATGGCGCGGCAGACCTCTCCTGACCCGCCCGCTGCTCCCCTCAGCAGTGTGCTTCGTCGATCTGCC
>NW_004567112.1:3082644-3083237 GCF_000260355.1 Condylura cristata | reverse complement strand
GGGGCTGGGAGGGCCCGGGGCTGGGAGGACTATGGGCTGGGAGGATCCGGGGCTGGGAGGACTATGGGCTGGGAGGATCCGGGGCTGGGAGGACTATGGGCTGGGAGGACCCGGGGCTGGGACGACTCCAGGCTGGGAGGACTCTGGGCTGAGAGGACTCTGGGCTGGGAGGGCCCGGGGCTGGGAGCACTCCGGGCTGGGAGGACTCTGGGGTTGGTAAACCACCTGTGCTATGAAGGGGTTCTGAAAGCAAGTGGGCACTGCGTGGAGCGGGGGTGTCTCTCCCCTTCCCCAGACCACATTCAGAGCAACGGCACCCACGGGACTCCACAGGAGGGGCGCGGAGACCCTCAGGAAGCGGCCCCAGGCCAGGACCTGGGGGTGTCCTTCTGGGACAGTAATTCCAAGCAGGGACAAAGGGAGACTGCCGTGCACACACACTCACAGATGCGCGCGCTCATCCACTCACTTTTGCGCACACATGAACACGCACTCACACTCAGCGCCCGCACGCCTGTGCACACGGCCGCCAGGCACACCCGCTGCGCGCACTCGGGCTGCATGCTGGCACAGAGAAGCCGCCGGGGGGTACC
>NW_004567112.1:3074987-3078245 GCF_000260355.1 Condylura cristata | reverse complement strand
TCCAGAGACAGACCAGCTCGAGCCTGTCTGTGTCCAGAGATGACAGGTCACTGTCTTGGCCCTCAGAAGTTGAAGCCCAGAGCAACCACCCTCAGAATGAGAAACTTGGGAAATGGGAAGGGAGTGTCCAGTGAGTAACAGCACACTCCTGAGAGAAGATTCTGGGAACTGCAGCAACTGTAAAAACATGTCAGTGGGGGGTGAGGGGTCACTTAGTCCCTGGGCTTCCCCTGTCTAGGTTGATAGTTATGTAACATGTCCACTCTGGCCACCAGTTTTGTGTCAACTGTTCTGGAATCAAAGAGAAGGACCATGAAGGAAAGGGCCAGATTCCCTTCTCCCAAGTGTGGGAACCAGCAGGTAGGGCCTGAGTGGTCTTGGAAGGGCTGGGACAACCCGGGGCTGGGAGGACTCCGGGCTGGGAGGACTATGGGCTGGGAGGGCCCGGGGCTGGGAGGACTATGGGCTGGGAGGACCTGGGGCTGGGAGGACCCGGGGCTGGGAGGACCCGGGGCTGGGAGGACCCGGGGCTGGGAGGACTCTGGGCTGGGAAGACCCGGGGCTGGGAGGACTCTGGGCTGGGAGGACCCGGGGCTGGGAGCACTCCAGGCTGGGAGGACTCTGGGGTTGGTAAACCACCTGTGCTATGAAGGGGTTCTGAAAGCAAGTGGGCACTGCGTGGAGCGGGGGGTGTCTCTCCCCTCCCCCAGACCACATTCAGAGCAACGGCACCCACGGGACTCCACAGGAGGGGCGCGGAGACCCTCAGGAGGCGGCCCCAGGCCAGGACCTGGGGGTGTCCTTCTGGGACAGTAATTCTAAGCAGGGACGAAGGGAGACTGCCGTGCACACACACTCACAGACGCGCGCGCTCATCCACTCGCTTTTGCGCACACATGAACGCGCACTTTCACTCAGCGCCCGCACGCCTGTGCACACAGCCGCCAGGCACACCCGCTGCGCACACTCGGGCTGCATGCTGGCACAGAGAAGCCGCCGGGGGGTACCCGGAAACTCAGACAGCCCTTGCGGGGCATGTTTCTCGAGGAGTTTTCCAGAATTTTTCCTTTACAGCTTCGGAAACCCCCACGGCACATCCGAGTGACCCTGGCAAGGGCAGGGCCAGGCCAGGAAGGCCCAGCACGGGTCAGCCCCTGGGGCTGCCGTCACAACCCACCAACCACAGCCACCACAGCAGTCTGGCGGCCAGAAGTCTGGAACGGGGTCCGCAGGGAGGGGCCCGGGCCCGGGGGGCTCTTTCAGCCGGGGCGGGCCCCCGCCTGCACCACCTCCCTGTGTCTGTGCCAGTCTTCTCCTAAAGACGCTGGCAGTGGCGTGGGCCAGCCTGACCCAGCGAGAGCCCCCGCCCCGCCCCACTGCGGAGACCCTGCAGGAGCAAGGCCAAAGTCACACGTGGGGGGCTGGCATACGCTTGGGGGGCAGGGGACATAATTCACCCACAGCCACCCCAGAGGAGTGAGGCCCCCACACTGGAGGACCCCAGGAGGGCACAGCCCCAGGGTCGACCTGCTCCCAGAACTGGAAGAACACTCGGCTGTGCCCTGGGCGGGACCGGCGCTCCGGGTGGGCGGGCCCAGGCCCGAGGCCCTTGTCTCTGACCTGGGGGGTCGGGGCGTGTGGGACTAACCGCCTGTCAGGCCCCACGAGTGTCGGCCCAGCGCCGGACGGTCCCCCCACCTGTCTCATCCACATCTGGCCACTCAGCCTCCGCCGCCCCGACGGCTCCCGCTCTTGGGTAAAGCAGCCCTCGCCGCCATCTTCCCTAGGTCCAGTCTCTCGAGGAAGGCAGGACATGGCAGCCCCGAGCCGGCAGGGTGACCGCGCCCTCCCATGGACACGGGACTTGCAGGTGCTCGCCCTGGGAGAGCCCTGACAGCCCTTTCTAGGGCTTTTCTCACGCCTCGATTGTACCCAAGTGAGACCAGCGTCCCCAGGTCAAAGCCGCCCAGGCTGAGGCCCTCCACCCAGGGTCAGGGAGACAGGAAACAGGCCCAGTTGTTTAGACACAGTCCAAGACCGCCCAAGAATAACATTTACATAAGAAATAGCAGTGACATTGCAAACTTGTTTATTTTTAAAAAACAGCCAAACTCTTGTTTGTGACGAGCAAAAAGAGTGGTCTGCAGAGCTGCTTTTCTCTGAGCCCCAGCCCCGCTCACCTCTCCACGGGGTCCCTGAGCATGACGATGAGCCGGGCGTCAGGCTGGAAGGCGTGGATGAAGTCCTGCGTCAGGAAGGGCGGCTCGCCCGCCGGGCTGCTGTCGTAGAACAGGGTCCAGGCGTTGTTGTCCCACATGGTGGACGCGCTGGCCTCCCCTGCAAACGGATACCGTGGTGAGGGGCTGGAGCCGCCGGGCACCAAGCCTCGCTCCCTGCCTGCCCTGAAGCGCCGTGTCTGACCGGTGAGCCGAGCAGACTGGCGAGGTGCAGCACCCCCGCCAGGCCGCCTCTTCAAAAACAAGGCGGCGCCCGAGACACTGAGCCCCCTCGCCCCCATCCCTCGCCATGCTTCCCACGATAGCTCCAGAACATTCTAAGGGGTCACGGAGAATGTGCTAAGCAGTTTCCTTCAAAAAGCGCCAGGAATTGAGGACTCGTCTGGGGCCCGTGACCCTCCTCAGGGGACCACGTGCCGTGGGCATCAGGCCTGTCTTGATATCGCACGGTCAGCCCCGGGCACACTCGGACCAAGGAGAGCCAGGTCAGCGGAGGCTGGCGGGCCGTCTCGGGCCTGCGTCCGGCATGCCCACGGCTGGCACTCACGCTGCTCTGACCAGGGACAGAAGCCAGAGCACACGCTGGGCGGGCCGCACCAGCGAGGGATGAACCAGCTCAGCCTCCCTGCTCGGACAGGGCGGAGGCCGCCAGCGGAGGCCGCCAGCAGCGGAACGCTGCGCGCTGGTATGTGACTGAAGCCTCTCGGACTTTTTTAGGGCCATCCTCAGAGACTTAGAGAAAAGGACAAATCAATCTGTCACACACTCAGCTGCCTGACACTTTACACAAGACGACGTGACAGTTCTCGAGTGACTTCAGGGAAAACGGCGGCCACCGACCCCCAGCCCCTCCCGGGGCGAGCGACCTCTCGCGGGAACGCATGCCCCTCGTTGCCCAGGTGAGCGACGGCGCCCAGGTGAGCTTCTGGGTCCTGGTCTCTCTCTCTCTCTCTTTCTCTCTCTCTCTTTAAGAAATACCACAGATAATGGAAAAGACAAGTCAATGAGGGCCCTTTGGAGC